>NW_020653851.1:20458010-20477552 GCF_003589595.1 Hyposmocoma kahamanoa | reverse complement strand
ATTATTTAGGTCTGCACGCTCCATCGTCGATCTCCTTGTCACTTTTCATCAGGTAAGATTGAGGTCAAATGCGCACTTCTTTCGTTATAAAAAATGACCAAAAAAACCCCCAAAGGATCGTCATGCCTTGATCATGTTTTTACTACACTCCTGTCCATAACAGTTGCAGTGCTGCTCAGAGGGAAGATCTGAGGGGCACTGCCACTGCGCCGGTCACCCTGAGACATAAGTTGACTAGTCCGATATGCCTGTAATTTCACCAGCACTCTTACCCTTCAAAACTGGAACACAGTAATGCTGACATTACTGCTTGACGGTAGAAATAAATAAGGTAGCAATACTTCCCTGGACGAACTCTTTCACAAGGAGCTGCACTGCTGCGACTTTCCTGAAGAAGGAGTATTTTAATAACCGCTAAATAAATATTCCATTGTAAATACTCCGTGCATTTAATAAAAATGAACTATTAACAAGTTCCATCACTCATTCAGAGAACAAACCAGGATGTGGTTTTTTTGCATTAATAAATGTGCATTTATTGCGATCGTGACCCGTCGCCGGCTGCCTTAACTATTTAACATCGAAAACTAACATTACATCGATGATTAATTAAGTAATTATAACTACGTACTACCACCTTGAACTTAACATATATTTTAAACTTTTGTTTGCTCCATGTGGTTTCGAAAATTATTGTTGCTCATAGGAAATGAAACTATTTTTCCGGATTTAAATCGCGTATATTTGTTTTTTCAAACAAACCAACGTTTTGGACCCTTTTGCCGGTTTAGCTGGTTGAGTCAACCGTGACCATGGTACCTGTAAAGGACCCGAAACGTTGGTTTGTTTGAAAAAAGAAATATACGCGATTTAAATCCGGAAAAATAATTTCATTTCCTATGTGTAACAATCGCGAAAACCTAACAACTCGATATTATTGTTGGTGTTAAGTTATATATATCGCACACACAATAACGCACACACTCAACATAGCCCCGCACTGGGGAAACCCTGTGTCGCGGGTACCATGGACATACATAGACAACCACAAACTTCACCCAAACTCACGAGAGAAATATATGTAGGCCATACAAATATTTCTCCCGGCCCAGAATAATCGCTTAAAATACAGACACAAAAAAATACAATCGAATTGAGAACCTCCCCTTTTTATAAAGTCAAGTAATAAGTGTTATTACTATTTCTATTGTTTACTAAGACAATAACACTGTACATTAATGGCATGTAATCTGATTATAAAGTTAATTTTCAGGCGTAGTATGGTGGGCGACCCAAAAACAAGTTTGATGTTGTCGGTTTAAATTACGATTAATTGGTCATTTTTATATAAAAACAGATCAGAGACGTCAGAAGTCCAAGGTCTCATAAGAAAAAATTTAAACTACAGTCTACATCATTAGATTACTACTAATTAGAGTGCCCACTGAGATTCCAAACTAAAGTTTAATCGTTAATGCAAAAAAATAGTTTTGTGGTTTATTCTTATTAAGAATACGTAGGTAGTAGCAGTAGACCTCCTTGTGAAAGAGTTCGTTACCTATTTCTGCCGCCAAGCAGTAATGTCAACATTACTGTGTTCCGGTTTTGAAGGGTGCTGGTGAAATTACAGGCGCATGGGACTTGTCAACTCAGATGTTTGCGATTTACGTCACTTGATATTACAAAACAAAAATAAAAAGGTGCAGGAACTTTTTACATTTTCTGAGAATGTATTTATATACCTAATAAATAAATGAGAATTGAATTTGTTACATAAAAACTGTTACCTTTAAAAGTAATTTTAAAAACCACGAACTCAATGGATATAAGAGTCAAACTCAATACACTAACGTCAAACATTAAACCAGTAGACATATAAGTAAAGTTAGGTATTATATTCTCAGAGCACTTAGACCGCTTACGTTTCTTAATAAATATATAAAAGGATGTTCAAACGATAATATCAGTTAGTGAATCGACAGACATGAAGCTAGCAATCCTGTCGAGTGTGCTTGGCTTCGCTCTCGCCACGTCAGGTAAGCTCAAGTGTTTATGAAAAAATAGTGTAATAATAACATTTGTTAATTGCAAAGTAGATGTACTACTATGACGCATCAGTTGTTTATAGACGCGATGATTATTCTCAATTAATGAGATGTATACCGTGTTGATTAATTATTTTCATATAAGGAAGATTATGGAAGTTTTTAAACATATAGTTTGTTAACTAAGAATAATACTGACTATTGCACTGTTATAATCATAATTTTTCATTGCAGAGAGAGTGCGACGCCACGATGACGGGGGCTTTGGAGGTGGAGGCGGCGGATTTGGATACGGAGGTGGTGGTGGCGGTGGTTTTGGATTTGGCGGAGGGGGCGGGGGTGGATTTGAAGCCGTTCACGAAGGCGTCAAAGGTATTTTGGATAAAGTTCACGACGGATTCAACCACCTCGCCAGCGGAGGATTCACCGCCAGTGGAGGAGTAGGTGGCAGTAATTACGGCGGCGGTTATAATGGTGGATCCGGTGGATTTGGAGGAACTAATGAAAAAACTGTGTACACTAAATCCGAAGATGGAAAATCTGGCGGTTTCGCGTTCACGGGCACATTTGATGGCAATAAAGGTGGATATGGAGGCGGAGGAGGCTACAGCGGAGGAGGAGGTTATGCAGGAGGAGGTGGCTACGGAGGAGGAGGCGGTTACGGAGGAGGATCTGGATTTAGTGGTGGGAGTGGAGTGGGAACCAGTGTGGGGAAGGGTAGTGGTGCACCCATAATTTTATCCATAGGCGGAAGTGGGAAATCTGATAGTGGAGGTGGAGGTGGATATTCTGGAGGTGGAAGCGGTGCTTATGGGGCTGGAGGTGGTTTTGGATTAAACGGTGGGACTTCAGGCACCCACACCCTTGGAAAAGTAAAAGAAGTATATGTTATACAGGGCGGTGGCGAATCCGGTGGCCTTACTGGAATTCATGGAAGTCATAGTGGAGGCGGAGGTGGTGGCTACGGGGGTGGCTTTGGCGGTGGAACCGTAGGTGGTAGTAGCCACGCTACTAAAGTTCTCACCGGCTCTTTAACCTTTGGTGTCGCTGGTGAAGGATCTGGAATAGGAAGTAGCGGAGGGAATGAAAAATATTACGGAGGAGGCGGCCATGGAGGCGGACAGGGTGGTGCATTCGGAGGTGCCATCGGCGGTGGTTCTAGCGGTGGATTAGGAAGTTCTGGGGGCCACGGTGGTAGCGGGGCGAAAATCCATAGCCACTCCGGCGGCGGAGGTGGAGGCATATTTGGCGGCGGATTTGGAGGAGGATTCGGTGGTGGCTCTGGAGGGGGATTATTAAGCTCAGGAGGCTTCGGTGGTAGTGGAGGGAAAGCTCATGGTAGCTCTGGAGGAGGTGGACTAGAAATTAGTTTTGGAGGTGGAGGCAAGGGAAGCGCTGGTGGTAGCAATTGTGGATCAGGATCTTGTGAACAAATCAACGCAAGTCATGGAAGTAGTGGCAACAGCAATTCTGGGGGATATGGAGGTGGTGGCGCTGGCGGTTACGGGGGTGGTGGAGGTGGTGGCTTTGGGGGTGGAGGCTCCGGCGGTTTGGCATTTGATAGCAACCATGGCGGTGGTTGTACCGGCTCTTGTGGAGGATCGGGGGGTTCAGGAGCATATGCCTCCGCTAGTGCCAAAGCATCAGCATCCGCCAGCTCTGGCAGCTACGGTAAATAGCGATCGTAAAGGGATGTAAATTTGAAACAAATGTCCCAATCAGCATGGTTTTATTTGTAGTTTTATCAAAGTAAAATGTACCTGTAAATAAATAATAATATATAAGACTATGCACTGTAATATATGAAGCTATATAAATCCCGCTGCTCTTGCTATGAGTTATCTTTAAAGAGAGGGTTGTGTATACAGTCAACAACACATCGAGCTATATACTTTTGTTCGAATATCGCCTCCAGTACAACGGAACAAGATCCGTCAATGTATAATACCTTGATGTGCTGATGTCAGTACTTCATCGTGATCGAATTTAAATGTGATATCATATTTTGTAAATATGGTTAAATTATAGTTATTAACATTATGTAGAAAAGCATATTTGTTTAAACATAAACATTCAAATTTGATTAATTCATACAATACACCGGATATTTAGTGGAATACTATTATAATTTTTTTTTTTAATGAAATTGATAACACTAGCCGGTGGCTTTTTTTATGCCTGGTTTTATTTGAAAACACAAAATTAGTCCTCTGTTTGTATGTCTTGTAGTTTTTTTTTTATTAATTTATTTTCATTTCCTACTAATAGAGCTTTGTTAGTGGATCGAGGGTGATTACACGTTCTTGTATATTTCGTAAACTATTAGTGGATTTTTTTATTAGTTATAAATTTTTGATTTAACCAATGTTAAACTGTCCTATCAGATCGAATGAATTTTTTGCGTTCGATCTTTGTATTAATAATTATAGCAAACTAGTGGAGTAATTTCACAAAAAAAAATTAATATCTTGGTAGTAAAAAATCATGTTATTCAATCAAACGAATATTACAATGTTAAACTGTTAAAATTTTTTAAATAAAAAAAGTTTAAAATAAATGCATTTTATCTAATTTCGATCTTTTCAATAAGGTTTCAGTAAGTGTTAAAAGATTTAATTTAATTGCCATTTTATGTGTAATTCTTATTTATTTATGTATAAACGTTACTATTTTGTATTCTAAATTTTTGTTATGCTAAATGTGCCTGTGGATGTATAAATATAAAAAGGTGAGCTAGTGCGTAAGTTCCGAGTTTTTGTTACGTAATAAAAACAGCAAAATTTTATATTTACTTCTACAAGGCCATGGGCACGTCGAGCAGACTTGAGAATTAGATTCAACTCTATACCTCTTACGATAAGTACAGTCCAAAGTGTTAAATTTGATACGCTCTTCACTGTACATATAAGCGCTTTTTTTCCTCTCCTCTATTTTATTTAACACACGGAATAGACTTGATGTTTTTCAACCAATCTCACCAATATTTCTTATTAATATTTGTTTTTTTTAACCGCCATGTTATCTTTAGGTTCTAGAATAAATTTTCTATATATAGGGCGACTTTTACTAGTATTCACTTTTAGATACGATTATATCGAATGACTATATTATTATCATTATTATATTAGACTTTTTATTATTATTTTTTGCAGTAGAGCTCCTTGTGAAAGAGTTCGTCCGGGGTAGTACTGCCTTACCTATTTCAGCCGCCAAGCAGTAATGTTAGCATTATTGCGTTCCGGTTTTGAAGGGTAAGGGTGCTGGTGACATTATAGGCACATGGGACTTGTCAACTTATGTCTCTGGGGGATTGCAGTGCCTCTCAGATCTTTGCGATTTAAAGCTCTGAGTGGCACTGCAACTGTTATAGACAGGCGTGTAGCTTATTAACAGGCATACGACTTGTTCTCCTGTCACTTGATATAATAAAAAAAGACTACATCACATACGTTGCTTTGATCCTAAAATAAGTCACTAAAGCACTTGTGATAAGGAAATTGGAACCAACGCCGGTACCACAAACAATCAGACCCGAGACAATATAGAAAATTTAGTTTTCCTACATTTCTACCCCGCTCTCTGTGCCATAGGTGCCTTTATTTCCGAATTGACCTTGTCAAGAGTTGAGTCAAATTGCACGCTGTGGAATTAATTTGCAACCATAATGATTATAATCATAGTAAATAGTCTGAACAAAACTGACAGTATCTCAGTATCTATCGGAAAAAAGAGTTAATTATTTTAAAATCAAAAACTTATACAAAAAGTGCTAATGACTCACTTTTTAAAGTTACTATGCCTTGTATTTCTTAACGAATTAATTTGATGTGAATATAAATTTACCTGGTATGCGTATTCGTGTATGGAAATAAATAATGCTAGAGTTCATTGGTTTTTACTATTTTTGTTTTTGCACTTAATATAATATTAATATGATTTTATGTCATCATTCCAAAGAAAACAGGAATTATTAGTGCTTCATATAGATATAGGTAATCTATACACACATAAACTAATACTCACAAGCAATAATAGATGCGGGTTTGTGTAATTAATTTACTGGGTGGGTAATTAATATTATGCACCCCGAATTTTTGAAAAAAAAGAAAGAAAAAAAACATAATTCGAAAAGACCGAAGACTGAATTTGGAGCTTACCAAATTCGCAAATAACTTCTATTCTTGCGTAAAAACATTTCTATTAATTTGCAGTTTTTTCACCCATAAATGTATGTCTTACCGATGCAATACAATTTTTTTAAGTTCCTGCATCTCTTGACCTGTGCTACTAAACTAACACACAGTATCATAAAATTAAACATGTCACTACAGCGACAGCGACACTCTATTGGTATAGTGTTACTCTACGTTCACAGCTAAGAAAAACAAAAATGTATTCGATGTTTTTAAGCGATGCATCGAAATACATCGATGCAAGGTTTCGATGCTTTACATCGAATGAAGACATTGCTGTATTTTTTAAGTGGACACCCCTAGTGTACATTGGAGGTATCGCTTTGAGAGATAAGTTTACAGAAATTAACATTCGTACGTGTAAAATGGTATCAGTCATAACATTAATACGAGGAATAAAAATAAACTGGCCATTATTGACAGTTGTCTTCATAAAGTGTCAAATTCATTTACGCTTCTATAATAAGTATTTATGTACTTTATAACAGTTTCATGTTATTAATATATGTACTACGTAATTTTGTTTTTTGTGCGCGTAAGCCCGTCATAAATTTTAGTTATTTTGTCCTATATTTAGGTCTGCAGGAAGAAATTTCTTATAGAAATAGGCAGTACCTTTTATATGTGATTTCCTTTTAATGTAATCTGGGTTTTTCCTGTGCAATAAATAAATTAAAAGAACAAAAAGATTTCGGTGGATATTCAACTTTGCCATTCACTCACAAAATTTTTATGGCGTTGTACGCTTAGCTCTGGCTACGCTATAGAAATAATAAGATTGCTTCTTAATATATTTTTTTTTCACACCACGTCGCAGGACAAGCAAGTTGTACGCCTGGTGGTAAACGACTCGCCTGTCCATGACACTTGCATTGCCACATAGGGCTTCAAATCACAAAGATCTAAGGGGTACTGCCACTGCGCCCGTCACCTTGAGACATAAGTTGGCAAGTCCCATGTGCCTGTAATTTCAATCGAAACGCTCATATTACCGCTTGGCGGCAGAAATGGGTAAGGCGGCAGTACTTCCCTGGACAAACTCTTTCATAAGAAAGCCGCCAAGCTCCTTATGGAGCTATACTGTTAATAAATAAAGCCTCGTGAGACGTGCTTATAACGCTACATAAACAATGAAAATTTCGAGCGATTCAGGCGAGAACTAATGCAAATGAGAACGAGAAGCTTCTGACGTAACTTGCCCACGTAGCATGACTATGCATGATAGTCGCGACACGCGATAAAATTAAAATAAACGCGAGTTATTGGCTATCTAAATTAGATCTGATTGAGACAGCCCATAGCGCGCGCTTATTTCAATTTTATCGCGCGCGTCGCGACTATCATGCGTAGGCATGTTACGGGGGCTGATATAGATTTCACGTTGTACAAAGCATTACAAACACAAAACAATGCAAGACTACAATGGAATCTTGCACCAATTAAAACGATTCGTTAACCATTGTTTGCATTTGCAGCTGTCAGAACGGATTTCAATTTATGATTATTGCCATCAGATAGGTATACCGTGACTACTACCCATTTACCATTAGTAGATTCATCTTAATATGGCATAACTTGCACTGATTGTGTAATATTGACTATAGTTGACCACGCTTCATGAGAAAACAAAGAGAAATTAGCTGTGTACTTTTTTAATCTTTTCCGTCTGCAAACAATTAAGGCTTTTTAACCGACTTTAAAAAAGGTGGTGGTTCTCAATTCGACCGTAGGTTTTTATTTTTTTATGATAGCAAGTGACGGAACGAACAAGACGTGCGCCTGATGGTAAGCGACTGTGACAATTTTATGTGTGTGTAATTTACTCGATGACTCTGATATTTGTGAACCGATCTCGATAATTCTTTTTTGTTGGAAAGGGGGTACCTCAGTAGTAGTACCCATTATTCCTCTTAAATTGGGGAATGATTCCACTTTATTGGATTTCACTCACTGTCAATTAACAGATTTAAATAAAACTTGGCATTCATTAGGTGTAATTCCACAAACTTTTGAGGTCCGTTTTTATTCATAAAAAGGTATATTTGTTCGTATTATTGGACTTAGTTTAAGTGACATGTGTTGACATATGTCATCGTGGTTCCTAATTTAAAATCCGCAGAAAAGATCGCAGCAAAAAACAACAGCATACTTAGTGTATATTCACACTGTTTTCAACAATATTAAATAAATATTGTATACAAATGTTTAACACCGTAAAATTGTATTTAAAAAATGGTAGTCCAAAACTGAGGTTATTTGTCATCTATATATCTATGATTTGTCTATGGTTGCATAGTGTTGTACGAAAAAAAACATTCGGTTCATCCAATTAAAGTTTTTGTAATCGATTAGTAAATCGAATATTTCAATCGCAATCGAACGAGGTTTAAGGTTTTACTTAGGCATAAGTTTAAGGATTTGAAGGAGGACTTAAAATTAAGATTTCGATAGGTTATGTAGGGAAAACCGCTGGTATGACTCAATTGAACAAATCGATTCATTCAATTAATTAATCGATTTGTTGTTGGCATTACAATTGGCCATCACTAGTCGGTTCAGTAACGTGTTTGTTTACATTTTGTTGAAAATGGATTAAAACGAAGTATACGTACAAAATTCGGTAAGTTTTAAGCGCGCGTTAACGAAACGCCCGTTGAACGATCGTCATGTGAACATGGTCTTAGTCATAATACCTTTAACGATGTAAGGAATTACCCTTTTTATATGTATGTATGTATATGTGCATACTTATGATACATATTCTTCGAGACACCCAAGGTCCTTGCAAAAGAAATCCGTTATCTATCCAGGTTGTGAGAAGCCACTTAAATTAAAAAAAACGTCCTGCAACAAGGAATATGGTTCCGCCGTACCATCAGTTTGGGATCCAGTATTTCTGTATCGGTGTGTACTCATTACGTTTTAATTTATTCTAATTTCATTATTGTTTAATAATAAATTTAATTTAATAAAATTCTACTGTAAAATGAAAATAAAATAATTTCTAAAAAGTATGTAGCGTAAATGGAAATTTTCCTTGATAAATCAAAACTAACGTATTAATAATTGTAAATACTGAGAAATAGGGTGGGTTAATGCAAATATTAGACATAACTGGTTGATGCCTTTACCATCTCAGTCAACTGTACAATGCCCGAAACGTTGGTTTGTTTCAAAAAAACAAATATATACATACACAATGCAGATCAGAAAAAACAGTTAGGTAGATATATCGACTTCATAGATTTTTTTTCTTTGTCACGATTTTCTCTTTCTCACCGATAGGAAATTCCCGATTATCAGTTTCGATTTACCAAGTGTCAAATTTTCAAATCATATTACAGACATTGGTCTAAATAAAAATTATTACCACAGACCACATTTTTTTCCCGTAATTATTACCAATACAAAAATTCTAATATAGAATTTTAGCATGTCACCGATAAATATTCTAACATGTTAGCAAGGATAAAATTCCACTCCAAACAATTAAGGCATGAAGCAACATTAACTGCATTCAGCAACTGTTTGCAAAATTAGTTCTCGTAAATGACGTCAGCAAACAAAACTAATGACGAGTCTATGACAATTTAATTAAGTCGATTGTTCATTATAGAGCGAATGGCTTTGTAGGTAAATAATATACAAGAAATACCGACATGAAACGAGGATTAAAAAAAAAAAATTTATCTAATATTACATTCATATTACAATTATTATTTTATTTGGATATATTAATACATAGTATAGTCATAACAATTATGAAGTTACAAAATATGTTACAGACATGTTTTTTACAGATAAGTTACAAGATATGTTACTGAGCTATGGTTTAGTGCTCACATTCGTCAAAAAGCCCGCTCCTGACTGATTCCGGCGCACAGATGCCTATCACACCTTTCCGCATTTCCTCGCTGTATGGCAATGGAAAATCTCTGCGCCAAGAACAACCCAGCGCTGCAGTCATCTACACTCTCTCTTAGCATTCTAACATTAATTATTATGGAAACCGCTTTACAAGAAAAGAAGACGAGGCAGACCATCAAAGAGGTGGAGCGATGATTTCGCAAAGGTGCCTGCTCTGCTGGCACGTTATGGCCAAGACTGGCACAAGACAGAGTCTATTCGAAAAACTTGGAGGAGGTTTTCACCGCGGCGGGATTTACACATAACACGAGTAATTGTAAATTAGGACAATACTCACAAGCGGAATAAGCAAATAATAAACAGTAAGTATTTGATTTTTGTTGTAAAGGATATATAAAGCTATAAATAAATATTGTAGTAGGTTCTTATTGGGGTGGCAGAGGGAAACCAGGTTTTCTCCAATATGATTGTTTTATTATACAACATATACAGTTCAGGAGGTACAGTGGGAAAGGGCTCCCCCTAATCGGCACGTAGTCGAGGGCCCGTACACACGTTCCAATTAGGAAGCGGCTCAGGGTGCAACAACTAGTGCAACGCTTTAGGCGCAGTTCCAATTAGGAAGCAGCGCTAGAAGCGTAGTAAAGTGCAGTAGATTCAACAGTAACAATCTAAAGCGTAGTTCCAAACAAGGACGCAGCGCTAGATGCGTAGTAACTTGGATTCATTAAGGTTCGAATCGCCGCCAGTAGTCATTCCGCGAGGGAAAATCTTAACATCGCGATGCAGAATTTGCGATTTCGACGCCAAAGCCATCTAGCGGTGCGTGACCGAACTAATATGAGTTGTTGCCTGTTATATGATTTTGTTGCAATATTAATTATTGTGTCGTCGAGGTCCAGATTAACTAACAAGTTTTCAGAATTTCTCTACTTTTACATTCAAACCAATCCTTCAGCAGCAGTAGAGCTCCTTGTGAAAGAGTTTGTCCAGGGAAGTATTTTCATCTTACCTATTTGTACCGCCAAGCGGTAATATGAGCGTTTCGCGAAAGGGTTAAAGGTGCTTGTGAAATTACAGGCACTTGGGACTTGTCAACTTACGTCTCAGGGTGACGGCCGCCATGCTACCATCCACTAACTAAAATGCGGATAATGACAAATGGTCAAATATCCGTTTTAAATAGAAGTTCTCTTTTAAAAAAAGTTAAAATTAGTTAACGTTTTCGACTTATCGAAACTTACCCTAACGATGCAAAGCTGAAATATAATTAAACAATTTCAATATTGTAAAACTAGTTAGGTTATGGTTTTTTATGACATCACAAAAAATATTTTGTCATTTAACCGCGATTTAGTTAGCTAGCGGCAGAATGGCAGTGCACTAAACTTAAATGCCACATACCAACGCTTGCAAAGCAAAACACACTCTTAATACATTGTGTTAAGAGTGTCTTATCAATTTAAGCATTGCTTTAAAACCTACTTAAGTTTAGTACAAGTGTACTGCAATTGTTATGAATAGGCGTGTCGCTTACCACCACAAAAATACCCCGATTCCCAACGCTTAGGTAGGCTTCTTCCAAAGCACGCAATTCCTTGGCTTATGTCGTGCTTACGTCATGCTTGTGTCTTCTTCGTCTATTATGCTTTTTTTATAATACCAAGTGAAGGGACGAACAAGTCGTGCGCCTGGTGGTAAGCGACACGCCTGTCTGTAGCCGTTGCCACTTCAAATTGTAGCGAACTGAGGGGCACTGCTACTGCGCCCGTAGCCCTGAGACATAAGTTGACAAGTCCCATGTGCTAGTAATTTCACAAGCACCTTTAACCCTTTCAAACTGGAACGCAGTAATGCTCTCGATGCTGCTTGACGACATTAACAGGTAAGATGGCACACTTTCCTAAACAAATTCTTTCTTAGGTTTTCGCGATTGTTACGCATAGGAAATGAAACTAGAAAGAAAGAAAACATTCCAATTTACGCTACATTAAGTTTTATTAATTCAATAAAATAATTTGTAAAACTTAATGTAGAGTAAATTGGATTGTTTTCTTTGTAAAATTAAAAATAAGGTATTTAATTAATAACTATTGTAACTATAGTGAAAAATTTTAGACATAACTGGTTGAAGACTGTACCACCTCAGTCAACCGTGACCATGGGACCTGTAAAGGGCCCGAAACGTCGGTTTCTTTGAAAAAACAAATATACGCTATTTAAATCCGGAAAAATAGTTTCATTTCTTAAATTCTTTCTTTTTGCTCTACTGCTACTAACACCTAGTCTCTGCTCCTGTACCGTTCTTTAGATTTCTAATAGTAATAATAATATAGATTTTCTCCTTTAGAATCCTTAGAATTAAACATCGCAAACTACCCTACTATATATGCTACGCCAACTTTATTCTTTGGTCATTTTCTGTTATTTTTGTAAACAGCTATATTTATTTACTAATATTATGCTCCCCGAATTTTGTGAAAATAAAAAGGAACAAAAAGCAATATAAAAACAGAACAGCAGCTTGATTTTGATTGCCTCTCCCGATCGGAAACTGCGTCTGTTCCGTGTCGAGGCGCATAATTGCGATTCACAACTGGCCGGTCGGAAACTTTTGACATTTGTAATCGGAACAATAGTTGACTTAACGCACAAATTAGAAAGATATAGTAGGAATCAGGTTCCTCTTCTCGCTCGGAAACCCATCTGATTTCGAGACTACCCGATCGGTTCTATTCCGATTTGAGTCAAAATCAGCGCTGGACCAAAAATTAAGTTGGCATTGTGTTCATTGAAGGTATCGATATAGTCTGAAGAAATAAAGTCAACATCAACTCATTTATACGTTACGGGTCTCCTCACAGGCGAGGGTTTAGGCCATCGTCCGCCGCGCTGTCCCAATGAGGGTTGGAGACTTCACACGTTTTCCGAGGGTTGTGAACCTTCTACAACGTGCAGGTTGCATCATCATGTTTTTCTTCACGGAAAAACTCATGGTAAATAACAAATTAAATTTCGCACATGAATTCCGTTAAACTCAGCGGTGCAAGCGCGGACTCGAACCCACACACAGCCTCTGCTCGAGAGGCGGTAGGCCAAACCATTAGACTACCACGTCTTTTTAATATAATGCAAAGTACTGAAGCGTAATTAAATTCCTCTTGATTGATCCCGTGTTTATTTCAATGCACTCCATCATTATTAACCTCTGTTAAGAAAACAACGTAATAAAAGCCTTGAACCCGCCTCCTTCGTTGAATCACTGATCTCTATCAACGTCCTTCGCTAGGGTAAAACCCCGACAAAACATAATTATCATTATTAATTACCATACAGAAATAAGTTACTTTTAAAGACATTTTTTCTTTATGTTACCAAGAGACGCGACGGTTCGTCGCATGACAGTACTGCCGTCCATTAATTAAATAGCAAAAGATAGAGCACAAAATTATCTTTTAAAAACAGTTGAAATTAGTTAACGTGTTTGACTTATCGGACCTTAACCTAACGATGTATAGCTGAAATATCATTACACAATTTTAATACTCTAAAACTAGGTTATGGTTTTTCACGATATCTCAAAAAAATATTATTAGTTAGCGGACGGCAGAGTAGGCCACACGCCAGTCCATAGCAGTTGCAGTGCCACTCAGAGCTTTAAACAGCTAAGATCTAAACATAAGTTAACAAGTCCCAAATACCATTTCATATGCACCACCCACGAACGCGGTAATGCTCACATTACTGTTTGGCGGCAGAAATAAGTAAGATACTTGCCTGGACGAACCCTTTTACAAGGAGCTGCACTGCTATATTGAAAACACCAGGGAAAGAATGTCAAAGTACCTTAAAACACTTTTTGAGTTAACACCGCTGAAAAGTGCCAGAAAGCGTCTGTACAAATCTTTACATTCGTGTAATAGCCAGGGTTTCAATGGCGGCACCATTTCATCCGGGTTTATGGTTTCATTTTTGGTCGAAAAACTATTGCAGCAAACTTTTGATAATTCTTTTGCTCCGACTGTTGTATTATACGTTTTGTATTATAACTTGGTAAAGAATCAAAAATAAGATTTTAGTAAATGGAATTTGGAACAGCTCTGACTGTTGTGGCGGTCGAGCTGGGAGTGACCGTGGTACGAAAACAAAATGAGAAAGTGAAGGAAGATGGAACAATTCAAATTTAAATACATGTAAAATAAAAAAATGATAGGATACAAGCGAAGAGAGGCGATACAAAAAGGTGAGATGACGGTGTAAGAAGGTCAAATTGCTTAAGATCCGACCATAGTGGCCAATTGGCTTCTTTTAATTGTAAAATGAGCAAGAAGGTAGACCAATTTCTCTGCAGACCGATTACCACAGAACGAATAATTAGATTTCAAAATAATATCGGCAACAGTTTAAATTCCCTATCCCATATACCGGAGGATCCAAATACTTTATATAACACGATATTTGGTTTAATTAAAAATGAATTTGACAATATATTTAAATCGAAAAAATTAACTTTCCATAGAGAGACTAAATTCAACGACTGGGCAACAGTAGGTATTCATAAGAGTAGGTCTCGTTTGTATGAGCTATATGCTATGAAAACTTATAATACTAATTCCAATTTCATAGAATATGTTAGAATTTATTCGAAAATATTTAAAAAAGTTTGTGTAGCTGCTAAGGTTAAGTTTCACAGCGACAAAATTAGACAATCGATAAATAAATCTAAAACTACTTGGAGCATAATAAATAAAGAGTCAGGCAGGGTTAAACTACACGATAGAGATATAGTTTTAGAATTAGACAGCAAACTTATAAAATCTAAAGATAAAGTAGCCCAAGCTTTTGAATCGTTCTTTTCGGAAATTGCTGTGAACACTACAAAATCATTAAATTCCTCCCCTTCACTTGCTATTGATCTCCTAAAGGAAAATGTTAACGTTTGTGGCAGTTTATTTAATTTTCGTCATGTTAATCCACAAGACATCATAAAAGCTTTTAAGTCAATACATGTTAAAAAAACTGAAGATCTCTGGGGCATATCAACTAAAGTTATAGACTCAGTTATTAATCTCATTTCCCCACAGTTAGCTGTAGCTTTCAATAGGTGCGTTGACGAAGGTGTTTTTCCCGATTTAATGAAATACAGCAAGGTTATTCCCTTATTCAAAAGCGGTAGGAAAGTTGATCCTAGCAATTATAGGCCCATTTCAATTTTACCAGCTTTAAGTAAAATATTCGAAAAGGTTATGCTAACTCAATTACTGTCCTATTTCGGTAGGAATCATATTTTTCATAGTGAACAATACGGGTTTACTAGTGGTAGATCGACTAGCGATGCGGGGGTAGCGTTACTAAAACACATCTTTGATGCTTGGGAAAGGTCCCAGAACGCTATTGGTGTTTTCTGTGACCTCTCAAAGGCATTTGATTGCGTTGATCATAATACTCTTATTAGTAAGCTGGAACATTACGGTGTAAATGGCAAGGCGTCGAAACTTGTCTCGTCATATCTCAACGGTAGAATTCAGAAAGTAGGCATAAATGGAGCGACTTCTTTGGGTTCTCCAGTAAAAATGGGTGTTCCGCAGGGCTCAATACTTGGACCTTTCTTATTTCTGATTTATATTAATGATCTGCCATTCTTTGTTAAGGACCATTGCGAAATAGTGTTGTTTGCTGATGACACATCCTTGATTTTTAAAACAGACAGACATGACATTAACTATGACCGTATTAATGATACCCTCTCTAAAGTAGTTTATTGGTTTAATGCTAACAATTTATTGCTTAATACCAAGAAGACAAAATGTGTTAAATTTGAATTACCTAACGTAAAATCGACTAGTCCAAGCATAGAAATAAACGGAGAAAAGTTAGCCCTTGTTAATAAAGCAGTCTTCTTGGGAGTGACCTTAGATAGTAAACTTCAGTGGTTTCCACATATATCGTCCCTGGCCAGCAGATTAAGCTCCGCTGCATACGCAGTCCGCAGAATACGTGAGCTTACCGATGTTAGTACTGCTAGACTAGTTTACTTTAGTTACTTCCATAGTATAATGTCCTACGGGATTCTCATGTGGGGTAAAGCGGCAGATATTCAAACCATATTTGTATTGCAAAAACGAGCGATTCGTTCTGTGTACCGTCTAGGCTCTCGGGTATCTCTCAGAGATAAGTTTAAGGAGACTGGTATCATGACTGTGGCATCACAGTACATTTACTCAAATATTTTATATGCCCGTAAAAATTTACATAATTTCAATAAGAAAGAAGATATCCATAATATTAACCTTAGAGCTAAGTCCAAACTCATGGTACCACGATTTCGTTTAACCAAGGTAAACAACTCTTTTATGGGGAACTGTATACGTTTTTACAATAAGATTCCGGAGCATATATTAAGTTTATCATTTCCTAAGTTTAAAAACTACATTAAAAATATTTTGATCGAAAAATCATATTACAAAATTGAAGACTACGTGTTAGATAAAGATGTATGGAAAGACGACATGGCTCCAGAATCCACACAAATTTGATTCAAAATGTATTCCATAGCATTTAAGTTTATTTGAAAAGAGCAATCCCTAGAGTTTCTTGCTCGTTCTTCTCAGGGAGGTCAGCGTAGTGAACGAGCAGTACCTTAAATGTGACGTTTTCAAGTGTAAATTTATTTTACCTATGGAATAAATCATCTTTGACTTTGACTTTGACTTTGACTTCACACCGTCACACCGCTATCCAGTTCGGTAAACGCTGAGCCTAAATCAGAAAAAGGCTAATAAGGTTCAATGTTCTTAAAAATTAGCTTTTACTTGTAGTCATAGAAATGCATACGACTAAATGGTAGAAAAGTTAAAATGGACTACATAGCGTTACATACTTACATAGCGTTACCATTTATGTCAGCATTGTCTTTATTAAAATTTAAGGTAGCATTTGTGCATGTTTTTTTTTCGTCAATATTTAAAAGTTCTCCACATTAAAAATTATTTTTTCCTAAATTTCTTCTAAAGTCATTCATCATTCTTTCCCTGGACTCTTCATCTTGAGTCTTATTACAAAAGTTTGCTTAGGTAATTATTCTTAAAACCGGAACTACAATAGCAAAGGTCGTTATATTATATTGGGTATTGTATTAATACCAAGTTTAAACTGCGTTAAGGTCGTTTCTTTCTTGGTCGTTTCTACATATGTAAACAGCTCGAGTTCGTCGTCGTTCAGCTATTAACCGCAAGATGGCAGCACATTGATTGAAATTTCATATAAAATTAAAACGTCATAAACGTTGCATTAATAGGTATTGAACTATCATATAGATATGCCAACAAGGTAAAGTTTTGTTATGTCTTTTTAAATTAGAAACTAACATCTTTTTAAATTAGATACTACGTGCAATCATTATCAAGATTTCATAGTGCTTCAAATTATGATTATGTGAGTTTTGGCGACAGCGGTTCTGATAGTAATCGGGGCTTTTCATTGGTTTTTTCTTCCGTGGTCTTACGTACCTGATATAATTAAAATTAAATATTACACAGAATATAAAAATTATACATTGTAATTAATTTGCCTTATCGTAAAGCGAGACAATTGTTTTCCTGTTTTTGTGTGTTCGTAATAATAGCAATGTAAAATAATTAAAAAACAAAAACAAAACAAAAAAGAGCAAAAACTTTTTGAAGCGTATGACCGACCAAGGATAAGTAAGTATAAATTAATGTATGATCATAATACTTTGTTTACTAGGAATTATGAATAGGATTTTTTTTCGTTTGGAATCTTGTTCTGAGTTTACATTACTGAGAAATTCGTTTATTGAGAGATGGATGTATGTATAATTTTCTAAGGATTATTCTATAGTGCTGCCTCCGATTTCGAGGCAGCATGGTCACCGACCGTGCTGCTCTGCCACGCAGAGGTCCCGGGTTCAATTCCTGGGCCGACGAAATATTAAGTCAAATCAAATCATTTATTTGCTAGAATAAATGATTTGTCTAGTCAAGATAACAAATAGTAGAATAGGTACAAACACGTGCCCCCTGAAAATATTCTAGGCATGCAAAAAATTGGTCGCCACATGATTATAAGTATAAGTAAGTAAGTAGAAAATTATAAGTATAACCATTGACTTACAAGTCAATGAGTATAACCAATTAATTAATATAACATTGTAATATATATCAGTAATAACAGTCATACTCTCAAATTAATTTAAATTCATTTCTAAAACAATACTTATTGAAAAAACATCCTTAATACTGTAATATACTTTTTCTACTCCTGTACTTTAATTTTTTTTTCCATCCTCTAAGTTTATAAGCCATATAAAGGCGCTTTTTTTTTTATTCGCTCTGGGCCTTTTGGAGGGAAAAAGTGTCGTTTTTATTTTGACTTTCAATTATTTTGTGAAATCTAGTTTAAAGTGGAATAGGATAGTGCTACTGTGCCTTAATCGAAGATTAAAACGCGAAATTATACGAACCTCGAACTAAAATACCCGTATCGGCCCGTTCTAAGGAATTCCGAGTCAATCCAAGCACGCCGCCTCAAATTGCCTATCCTCTTTGTGGCGGCCATATTTACAGAAACATAATTAAACGAAGACATGGCTCAAAGGACTTGTACCCAAGCCAAAATTATTAATTAAAAAAAGGCGCTTTTTTAGTTCTGAATCAATATTTTATTGTCTATGGTACTCGTTTCTGAGCTGAAAAATTTCATTAAAGTCCAGTAAAATGCTGTACTACCTCTTGATTGTTTAAATTGGGCTAAAAGTTTTACAACCGGGCTATAAATTTTTATAAAAACATTTATTAGTAAAATACATAGGATGGAAGAAAATAAAGTAAAATATAATGCCATTATTATTTGGCCAGTCCTATTCTATCTCTTTGTTTTTTTTTATTTGGCAGCGTTTGGCTTTCGTCTAAGTATATGAAGAGGTTGTATGGTGGAACTTTTGCTTACCCTAATATTTGGGTTAAAATTTATTTAAAAATAAAATTGCTTTGTTGTCATGGATTGTTAACAAAATGTACATTAAATATTAATTCTGTTTCATTATTTTATTTACTCGTAGAAGAAGTACTGTATGCATCATTACATCATTAGGTCTTAAAATCTCGTACCTATTACGTAGGGCACTCGCCAAAGCTTCGTGGCCTAAACGCGGTACTCGACTTAAGAACCCTCATTATGCAACGATTGCATACTATATCTTTCAACCATTCGTATAATTTTATTTTATATAATATAATGGGCAAGTCTACAGACCAAATAAATGCTAGTGGCAAGTCTTTAATGTCATTTGGTACTCAGTTATAAATTCTAACACATATACTTAGAATAATAACGCATAGAATGATAGTTTCATAACAAACGAACTGTCAGAAGTGAGGCAAAAATCAAATTCATGTAGGCTAGTTTTAGTAGTAGGT
>NW_020653851.1:20443865-20458000 GCF_003589595.1 Hyposmocoma kahamanoa | reverse complement strand
TAAAAATACAAGTTGAAACGCGTTACTTCCTTGTGGAATGTGATGTTAGTATCTATTTTATGTTTGTCTGACGTATTTTTACACTCATTTACCGCACATTTCGTCATTTTTAGCTAAAATTCTTGATCTGTTTGCGGTGCAAGTTGACCTTGAGCACTGAGAGCCCGCCCGCTCGTGTAGTGTATATATATATATATATATATATACATATATATACATTTTGGTCATATTTTTCCATCTTAGATAGGTATATACTTCAAAAAAGAATAGCCTGTTAGGATTTATTTCATCATCATCCACAGCCTGATTTCACCCACTGCTGGGTATAGTCCTCCAGGGGATTTATTTAGTAGGAGTTATTTGCATGGCCTACATTTATTTCTCTCGTGAGTTTGGGTGTAATTTGTGGTTATCTATGCGTGTGTCCATGGAACCCGCGATACAGAGTCTCCCTAGTACGGACTATGAGTATGTGCGTTATAGTCTGTCGGTCAGGGATTGATAAAGTCACGCTGGGGATGATAAAGACGATTGTGTAGCGCTGTGTTTTTGAATATACCTCTATATATACTTCCGGACACATAATTCGAGGCACCTCGCATTTTCAGTATTAAGTGCCCTAAGCTTAAACTATGTTTGATTGATCAAAAACTATTAAGCAATTTTGAAATTAGTATAGTAAACTTCTTTTCCATAAGTCCTTGTTGGAAATTTGGATTTGCAAAACCGGGCGAAAACTTTTTCTTCGATTGTAACACTATTTTTATATTCTAGCACTTTACGACAAAAATGCCAGGTAGCTCGAATTACGTGTCCGAGAGTATATTTAAACATCATAGCTGCGTATGAATTGAAAATACACATTTCTATATTTCATCCAATACACTAGAGGTAAAAGAGATAATCTCATAACTTTAAGTTGTATAATAGCTGATTAAAAAATCAGGGGTCAGATTTACTTTGAATTACGGCTTCTGCGTTTGTAGTGTGTAACAGTAACTAAAAGTTGTAATTAGGAATATAACGCTACCTTGGACTTGATACTTCTTCTATTCTAGTACATTATTTTTAATTTACTCTTTAAAATTAAAAAAAAAATGGGCTGGATCCGTTTGTAGGATCTAAGCACAAAGGAAATTGGAAACAGTCCTATTTAAAATTAACTGAAATTGAAATTTGAATACAGTGCGGTGTACCACTTACAGAATTGGTTTATTTTTCTTGTTTCGTGTCTATTTATTTATTAACATTTTTTAATGCACGCTTTTTTGAAGGTCTGGATTGCACACTTCACATCGCTTTATCTTTTTTGCTATGCTTATAATTGTGGGTACTTTTGTTGTGTTTTTGTTTTTTTCTTTTTGAAAAAAAAAAACAAAACAAAAGTACTACTACTACTAGTAAACTTTTTACTTTACTTTTACCATAAGTTAGATATTTGAAAATGAAAATGTGGACAACCTTAGAATAATAACGTGGATAACTCTAATTAACGCTAACTAGCTTTACCTAAAAATATTCAATATAAATCGTTATTAATAGCTGTTGTTGTTCCGAATAAAATAAAAATAAAGTAAATTGGGCTTTTTGTCATAAAAGCTGCATACTGGATTGTATATTAGAGTAAATTGTAGACTATATAAGTAACCCGTATAAGACATGTAAACAATTGACTAAGTATGATCAAGTATCAGATTAACCAAAACCGCAACACTTCAGATCACATTCACGATAACGCACATAAATACTTGTTTAGAACCTGTAGCATTTAATATTAATACAAAAAACAATGGCAAAAAACTGAAGAGCTAAAATATGACATAAGCGCGAATGTTGTACGTGTCTATATAAAAGGTAGGTTGGGATAAGCTTGGCATAGTTATTCAGGATGGCGCGGCTTGCAGTGGCTGTCCTCGCCTTAGGGCTCGTTGTCTGCGCCTACGCAGCGCCAGGTAAGCGTTATAGGGAATCCAATTCTTTAATTTGAATAATTATAACATTTGTTCTTTATTTTTTTATGATACCAAAGGACAGAACGAACAAGTCGTACGCCCGATGTTATGCGACACACCTGTCCATAACAGTTGCAGGCACACTCAGAGCTTTAAATCGCAAAGATCTGAGAAACACCGCTACTACGCGTGTCACCTTCAAACATAAGTTCACAAGTCATATGTGCCAGTAATTTCACCAGCACCCACATCCATAATGCTCACATTACAGCCTTTTTTTTGACGGGGGGGAAATCTTTATAGATACCCCTGACCCCAGGGAGACTCAGGTGTTATGTGGGGATCCTCCCTCCAGAGTGGAGGGCCTAACCCACTAAAACTTGCGCCAGGGCTCCCGCGCCAACGGAAGGGCGAGTTGGTTGTCCTCTGACCCGCCCCCCAGACGAGTGAGTCCGTGCAATGCAGGCTCGCTGTCCAGAGCCCGCTGGCCTCACTAGGGGATCAGGCGATCAGCGAACTGCCTTCGCCTTCTCCCTGTACGTCTGCGCCGAAGCGGGTGCGCGTCTGCCGTGTCCTCTCGCACCCGCTCCGCGGCCTCCTTTTGCGACATAACCTCTCCGCAAAAGGAGGCCACCACCTCTCAGGACTCCTCGCTACCGAGCATGGCGGCAACCACGCCCGGCAGCGAAAAGTCCTGCCCTATTGTCCCCGTCCTCACACTGCCTGGCGGCAGAAATAGATTAAGTTGTTGTACTTCCCTGGACGTACTCTTTCACAAGGCGCTCTTCTGCTAGTGAATGTTTCACTGGTTAACTAAACGTTTCCTCCTTGGGAACACTGCTCCTATCTACGTATAACTTGAAGATGTTTTTGTAGTCTACTTACTACCATGACCGATGTTTGTATAAATCAATATTATTGGTGTTTTTAGAATTTTAAATCTAACTTTCAGGCTATGGTGGTTCAGGCAATCACGGAGGCAGTGGAGGCGGATTCGGCGGAGGTGGAGGTTTTGGAGGAGGCCATGGCGGTGGTGGCGGATTCGATGGAGGCCATAGCGGTGGTGGCGGATTCGATGGAGATCACGGCGACGGTGGCGGACACGGAGGAGGCTACGGCGGTGGCGGCGGGTTCGGTGGAGGTCACGGCGGCGGTCGTGGACACGGGGGAGGCCATGGCGGTGGCGGTGGATTCGGTGGAGGTCACGGCGGCGGTGGCGGTCTCGGCGGAGGCCATGGCGGTGGCGGTGGATTCGACCGAGGTCACGGTGGCGGTGGCGGATTCGACGGAGGTCATGGCGGTGGTGGCCACTCGGGTGGAGGTCACGGGGGACATGGCGGCCACGGCGGTGGAGGGTACTCGGGTGCCAGTGCTAGCGCTAGCGCCAAATCCAGTTCCGGTTCCTTTAGCGGCGGTGGTTACGGGTGAGTTAACGACACTTGAATTGATCCTTAAATCTAAGAGCGATTTCCTGCAGGGCTAAAAAGGCCGTATTGGCAGACTCATAATATGATTAATTGATAATACATGTTATGAATTTCTTACAATTTATATAACGCAATTCATCTATTTGGCAGTGTTCTACCTCTATGGAACACTGTTACAATTCATATAACGCAACGAATTGCGTTATTTGTTTTGTATGAAAATCCATAATATGATATGTCAACGAAATATATTATGATTATGCCAATGCGGTCTTTTTAGCTTGATTTTGATTGCCTCTCCCGGTCGGAAACTGCGTCTTTTCCGAGTCGAGGCGCACAATTGCGATTCTCAACTGGCCGATCGGAAACTTTTCTCATTTGTAATCGGAACAATAGTTAACTCACAAATTAGAAAAATATAGTAGGAATCCGGTTCATCTTCTCGCTCAGAAACCCATCTGATTTCGAGACTACCCGATCGGTTCAATTCCGATTTGTATCAAAATCAGCATGCTGGTCACAATAGCGCTCTCATAGTTTTCAAATATGGTTACATTTATATTGTACGTTATTTGATACACAGGGTTTCCCTAGTGCGGGGCTATGTTGAGTGTGTGCGTTATGATACGTAATACAGTCAACTTAGTATTTGGTAATTCGCCTTTATGATACCTCATACTTAAATTACGCACTAATTTTGTTCTTAATTTGTTTCAGACGTTAAATACCGAAGAAAGAACAGCCAAATGCTCAATGTGATATAGATTATTGTTATGCCATAATGTTGCATGTTACATATTATATATATATGTAAATAATGTAAAAAATAAAACCATTTTTTTAATATAATGCTCTGTATATTTTTTAAGTATTCCTTGTTGCGCAATCTTTAGCCTAATTACTCTTAAATACTATCTAACAATAATTAAAAACTTAGGTTTTCGCGATTGTTGCACATAGGAAATGAAACTATTTTCTCGGATCTAAGTCGCGTCTGTTTTTTTTTCAAACAAACCAATCTTCGGGTTTAAAATAAAAAATAAATACACACAATTTAGTAACGAGAAAATAATTTCATTTCCTATAACACATTTTTTCTAGGATTCGTCAGCAAATTCGATACTTTTACTTAACTGATCACGAATTGTATGTATTTCATTTACTGAGAAATATTTGGATACCAAAAAGCAATATTTAAATAAAATTTTCTGTACAAAATTTTATCCAAAAAAATTAATATACTGTCTGGGAAACCCAAGAGCCGGCAGCTACCTTGCCCAATGCATTAACATAACAATACAAAGAGGCAATGCTGCCATTATCTTTGGCACCTTGCCGCGGGGACCCAGTTTTAATCATATAATTAAAAAACCCTGATTTTACTTTCTAGTATTTAAGTTTTTATTGTCTTTTTTAACCGACTTCAAAAAAGGAGGAGGTTCTCAATTCGACTGTATGTTTTTTTTTGTATGTATGTTACGCGATAACTCCGGTATTTGTGAACAGATTTTCATGATTCTTTTTTTGTTGGAAAGGGGGTACTTCCATAGTGGTCCCATTTCATTTTGAAGAAAATCATCCACCTCGAAGGGGGCTGTTCACGCATGAAGATTCATTTTTATAAATAGCGCCTAACTTTAATTTAGGAACAATTACTTTAATGGTTGATTTTGCTATTTCTCCCATTCAAGGCGTTTTTCTCTCAATATACTTTGAGTAGTGTCGTAGTGAGAACCTATTTTTATTGTCTCCAGTGTCAAGTCCTGTATAGTGGCGAACTAGGGGATATTTCAATAAAACTTAGCAAATAGCCGTAATTCCGCGTACTTTTGAGGTCGGTTTTTTTAGTACTCTGTACTGAGATTATTACCTTGCCTGTATATTATCAAGATAAAAATAGTAAATTTCTATACCCATTTAAAGTTTCGAAAGATATGCCTACACTAAATTCACAACGAATCGCAGTCGTTGTGTAACCGTTGTGATAGAAGAGATAAAAGGTTACTATACCACTTAGATTGTGTAATTTATTGAATTTATATGAAAATTAGGATTGTATAGAGTGACCTGCCTTACATGCTTATATATTTCTTCTTTCTTGAACATAAGACATGCCAGTCCCTGAAAAATTATTTTGCTTCACAATCTACACATTACAAGCAGATACCAAACGAGTTTCTAATCAACGTTAGCTTTCATATTTTCGCTGAAGGCTGATGAAGCGGCTACAGCAGAGGCTGATTATTTGACGAAGGAGCGTCCTCGTCCATCACGGTTGTACGCCAGCTCGCGACTGCCGCTATTGCCGTAGCTGCTGCAATGATTAACAAAGAAAATGCCTGAATTGCGTTATAAATTCATTCTTCGATGTAGTCTAACTTATTAGACGTACCTAAGTATAACTGATTTGTTACTGCAATTGGAATATCAATGAATATTAAAGTTAAGTCTACCTTTACTCATACCTACTTCATATCAAAGCAGTTTCCTTAAAATTGGGGAAAATTCATACTTGTGAAGAGTTCGTCCAGGGTAGTGCTGCCACCTTACCTATTTCTGCTGTCAAGCTGTAATGTCAGCATTATTGCGGTTTTGAGGGTAAGGGTGCTGGTGAAATTACAGGCACATGAGACTTGTCAGGTTATATATCAAGGTGAGAGATGCAGCGGCAGTGCCCCTCATATCTTTGCGACTTAAAGCTCTGAGTGGCACTGCAACTGGACAAGCGTGTAGCTTACCATCAGGCGCACGACCTGTTCGTTCCGTTACAAAAATTGATAGTAAGGGCGCCTTCAAATTGAACGCTTACAGCGCAGCAGATGTGCCTCTATTAATTTTCATATCATGTAATTTAGAAGCGCCATTGCAACACACATTTTTGCAACACACATTTTTTCAGTTTTTGCAGACATTTTTGCAGTCACAATGAGTGAACTAAAAGTTACTGAAACGTCACAGACTGCCGCACCACTGAACCGCCACAGCAACGCTTCTCTTCTTCTTCAAGTGCTTCTCCATTCGGAACTGTTGAAATTCCTTTGTTCCACGGTCTTGATACCGGTCCTACCAACCCAATATCGCAAACTCGAATTTTTTTTTTCCGAAATAACGTTCGAATTTTCATTACTCCGAAAACCGAATTATAATAAAACCGTCGTTCTTTTAGGATATGTTGGATGTTTATCGGAGACACGATTAGATTCGATTAGGTTAAGTAAGGTTTTAGAAAAAGCATTTTCCTTTCAAAATCACATTCGAGATTATGAAAATTCGAGCTAACGTTATTTCTGGAAAATGTCATTTCGAACTACTGATAGGTGACCCGGTCCACTCCTTGATGTTACGAAGCCATGACATTTTCCTCCTTCCAACCTTCCGCTTCCCAGCTACTTTGCCCATCAGCCGCGCGTCTACGAAAGTCTAATTTGAAGGCGCCCTTAGGTACATAATATCAATTCATATAACGACTCACCCCCTGCCAGAATACCCACTGCCGCTGCTGCCACCATTACTGCATCCGATCTCATCACTGTTTACGCTCGCGTCACGCTCGTCGCTGCCGCGCCCATACCCGCTGTCGCCGTACCCGCTGTTGTAGCCTCTCTTCACCCTTAAATCTACGCACAAACCCGCAACTATGTAGGCACCTTTTTTAATATTACTAGGATTACTTTTTGTGTATCTGAATTGGATAAACTTCGAATCACAACACACATGTTTGGATTGCGTAGTTCCAGCATTGTTAAGGGAACATCAAGGGGGAGCATGTCCCAAGGCTATGTAACACGGAGGGAAAGTACTTTAACTATCGTAGATGGGAAATTTTGTTTCATAAAGACACAACATTATTTTTTAAAGTTAGTAATACTGCATTGAAAGTTTTTTTAAAAGTTGCTTGCTTCTCCTGGGAAACTTTTTTTTGTATGTATGTTACGCGATAACTCTTCTTTTTGTGAACCGATGTTGATAATTTTTTTTTTGTTGGAAAGCGGGTACCTCAATATTAGTTACATTTAAATTGGAAGAAAATATTCCACCTCTAAGGGTGGCAAACTAGGGGATGAATCACTCCTGAGGTCGGTTTTTTAGTACTGTATACTGAGATTATTATGATACCGATTAAATAGAGTCAATTTTACCGGGTCACCTTAGGACGTGACAGAATCATCAGCGTCGTAGTTCGAGTGAACTGCGACATAATGCCGAGTCAGGCCTTTTTGCGAGTACATTACTCTCAACTCTACACCCCGACACAACATAACACTCCAGACCATACCCGCAAATTTAAACTAGCCTTTTTCTTTATCATTAACATAGTACCCACTGTTAAGTAATTTTCCTAAGAATTTCAAATAGGTACTGGAAATTTTTCCGGAAATAGCCCGAAAAATTGAAAAAATATAACTTCGAAGACACTTATTGTTTTCTACGTTTAGAAATATCTTTTGAAGTTTTATTTAGCGTGAATTACAAAATAAACTTGTATACCTAAACATAGAGAAAAACGAGATTTAAAATGATTTCACGTAGAGGGAGAATCTGCGTGATTTCATAACAACGAAAAAAACCTATTTAATGGCTCTATCGTTTTCGTTCAGTACCTTCAATTTTTAACAGGCGTCAACGTCAAATGTGAAAAATTAATGGAGAAATATGCCGAAAAATATTTATTTATCTGAAAAATATGGTTTTTTCAAAATGGAAATTTTTCCATGATCCAACACTAACTGTGCCAATGTCATAACTTTCTTAGTAATGTAATGTACTGTGATTCAGTAAATAAACGAGTTATCTATCTAATTCCTTATAAGTGACAGTGTCTTAAATTAAAGGAACACCGTTCACTTATAAAAGTTATTTAAAAAAGATACAAACTTGAAATTGCTAAATTATTCTAAGCTAATGTGTATGTATCTACGGTATTTGCAATTATCAAGTGTTCGAAATGTGATCCATCTTCTTATATGCAAATTCTCAATCTTTTTGATCTCAAATAGATTGAGAATCAATCTATTAGTTTGCAGCTCGTAATTTTTTCTATAATATAAATCAAAAAGAAAGATCGGATACATAGACTGCGTCCGTGGCCGAACGGTTGCCATGCCGGACTGCCACGCAGAGGTCCCAGGTTCGATTCCCGGGCTGGGAGAAATATTTGTATGGTCTACATTTATTTCTCTCTTGAGTTTGCGTGTAATTTGTGGTTGTCTATCTGTGTGTTCATGGCACCCACGACACAGGGTTTCCCTAGTGCGGGGTATGTTGAGTGTATACGTAGATAAATTCTTGACGTCTGCTGATTCGTTCTGGAACTCAATTGGGAAAGCGGGTAGCCCCAATCTAGAAATTAGGTGCTGGTTCGAATCCGGCCGGATCGAAAGAATTTTTCTTTGTGTTTGTTCGATGTTTGTATCAATAATAACACCTAACTAATGAAGTATTTTCACAAAAAATATGAATATCATGGTTATAGAAACATGATATTCAGTCATCTCAATACAGAGTACTGAAAAAACCGATCTCAAAAGTTCGTACAATTACTTCTATTCTATACAGCCAAGTTTTATTGAAGTCGGTTTGTGCGCCATCGGAAAGTGCGCGAAACCGGATTCATCACCTCCGTAGCTTGCCACCCTTAGAGGTAGAATATCGTCGCCTTAGAGTGAAAACCTCGCATAGGTACGCATTTTGACATAGTTCGTTTTCACTAATTTTTGTTGAAGAAAAACTTACTAAACTTCTTGGTCAATATAATATTAAAGTAATATAGTATCTGCAAGAGGTATAATTAAAATTCAGACTACAAACATTATTGCGTTTACTACATTTTACACCACATTATTATCTTCGTCCTGAAAAATTACATAGAAATCACACACGCGGTATTAACTCCAGGAGCCCAATCGCGCTGTTCAAAGGTTTAACCATTGAACGTATGAGTTTTAATTTGGTAAATAAGTAGTTTTAGCCTCGATGTAGCTGATGTCATTGTCAATCAATGTCAATGGTGTCCCTCCCTCTAAAAACCGAACGGGCACGAGTCTAATCCTCATGTAAGACGACGATATTTTTTTCAAAATTAATTGATTTTTAAAAAAAGAATCATCAAAATCTGTTACCGTGTAACATACATCCAAAAAAATACAATCGATTTTTTTTAAGTCAAATCTTTTTGGTTAATAAACTGACGTAGTGACTAAATACTTACCAGGAAAAGCAATAACATTAGCAGCAACCATCACTACCAAAAACAATAACGAAATCGTTCTCGACATGGTGCTGACCATCTGACGGACTGTGTACAAATTTTCTGGATTAGCCTTTTATACGTAGAGCAATGTGACAGGAAGGTTTAGATGCGGCGAATTGTCGCAATAAATGCGAGACGGTCACACCGAATGTCACATTTCGGTGACACGTTGATGGACATACAAAGGAATTTCGCTCATTTTGATTTGAGCAGACGACGAGACAGATGTAATTCGTGTAATATGAATAATTTCTAGTATTTCTGCGCCCTTGACTTTTTGGAGGTCAGGAGTTGAAGTTGATTGAGTTATTTATTTGGCATGAAGTGACGACTAAATTATCCGTACTGAATACTAAGTGTACAATGTTAAGGTATTTTGTTATAGATCAAAATTAAGTAGTGATTTATTGAAATTATACAAATCACTACTTAATTTAACCTTTACAGAGTTTCATCGTGTCTGTTACATAAAACAAAATCAATTTATTGTGCCAATATACATAGTTCATATACTTTATGGGTTCCGGCCTGAAATAAAAGATTTATTATTAATATTATTATTGTATAAAGTTCTTATCACTAATATCAGGTTTCTTACCACGGTATGACTTTTTTTATTTTCCCGATATTTGACTCACACTATATTTCACACGATATTTCTTCACAATTGTCGATCGTATGAAGGAACACATCCGAGCAGTAAAACACAATGATACACAGAAGTCGGCTATAGCACAACATCTCACACAGACTGACACTAACCACTGGATCGAGTTGCATAGCCCCCAGGTACTCTCGACCACGGTTGGTACGAGAAGCCATAGAGATCACGAAGTACAAAACATTTAACCGCGATGATGGTTGTAAACTGTCCAGTGCATGGAATCCGGTTCTTAGTGCGTGCAGTAATAAAAACAAAAACACCTCGAGTTCAGTTTCGCGTGTGGATACAGTGAGTGTGGTTTGCGTAAAAAAGTGAGTGACAATGGTAACGCCACAACAAATCGCGATGAAGGTAGTCGTCGACAGCACAAGAGGGTAGACAGATATTTCTGCTCTTAAAGCTGTCATCTGCCGCCGTCCAGTCAACCCGTGACCATGGAGCGTGCAACCGTTCCGAAATATCGGGAAAATAAAAAGAAGTCATACCGTGGTAAGAAATCTGATATTAGTGATAATCATTTAGTGAATAACCACGAAAGTCTTAAAATCTATATTGTATAAAGTTGTTGCTTAAATGCAAACATAGATAATATTATAAAAATGCTTAGGAATAATGGATAAACCTACAAATTCAATCAAGTTTGACAAGGTCCTTGCAAAAGAAGTCCGTTATCTACCCAGAATGCTGCGAGAGGCCATTGAAATTAAAAAACATCCTAATTTCAACAGGGAAGATGGTTTCTCCGTACCAATTTGGGAGCCAGTATTTCCTTTGATGAAAAATTCCAAACAGACATAGACTGCAGTACTAATTAATATGTATATAATTTATTCTAATTTCCATTATTAATTAATAATAAATTTAATTTAATAAAAAAAATCATATTAATTATTTTTTTAATGAATTGATATTCAATTTTTATTTTGTGAAATTACTCCACTAGTTTGTTATAATTATTAATACAAAGATCGAACACTCACAAAAAATTCCTTCGATCCGGTCGAATTCGAACCGACGTCTTCTTGCATACCGTGCCAAACGCTATACCAACTGAGCCACGGAACGAACGTAGTTTAGTTAGTTTAGTCGTAGCGCCATCTATGAGAAGTAGAAGAGAAGCCAAATACAAAGACACGACGCAAGCACATAGAAAAATTCGTGAGGTCCGTTGGTTCGTTCCGTGGCTTAGTTGGTATAGCGTCTGGATTTTTTTCAGAATCTATGAAAAACAAATAATAATAATACGCTCAACATAGCCCCGCATTAGGGAAACCCTGTGTCGTGGGTGCAATGGACACACAAATTTTACAAAAATTAGTTTGTCTCACTTTTGTCTTAAGTAAATATCTTTTAGTTGTTTCTTACATTATTTTAACGATGGTTTTATTGACGTGCACGGAATCAAATGTTACGTTCAGCAATAGTAAAATCTTGAATTTTATATGTTTTGAGATACAACACTGTTGTAATAGAGTGCGTCATAATGTATGTAATGTATACCAGCACAATGCTATTTATTTCACCATATTTACGTACAAGTCAACATTTTTTTAATTGTATACCATATTAGGGCTCCGTCACTCGCTCAAAGTTGCGCGATAAGTGCCTACGCTGAGTGAGCAGACGTCAGCGCAAGTGCCCATACAAGTCTTTCATTTATGAGCATTCGGCTCCGCACGACTGCCCACGGCGGTCAACGTTACTTTCACCTCCCTGAGCGCGGGCTTAGGTTCCTATTCCCTCGTAGGGAGCGCCGTCATTAGTCAGATTTACTAGGCTATTATAGCGTAGGTATTTTCAATTTTGTATGAGAGTGATGTATCTGTTACGTAATAACTATTAAGCAATCCGTGGCCATACTTCCTGTACAGTAGGCACGTTATAATTCGATAATTAAAATTCAACAGCTTAAAATTAAGTAGGTACTAACTTTAATTCAAACCTTTCATTTTATTTAATATTTTGTAAATTTGATCTATTTTGACAAAAATGATGAGGGCGATGAGTAAAAATTATGAGGGTATTAGTATTAAACGCCACCTACGTTTAAGTTCTAAATCAAAATCGTCTGTATTTCATAGGTAAGCAAATTACACTTAAAAACGTCATATTGATTAAACTCTGCAGCTCATTCGTAAGACAAATACCCCTGAAAAGGATGAGCAAGAAACTCTAGGTGATGTTTACGCCTTTACCTACGCCTATTTGTTATAATGATAAAAACATTCTACTTTTCATTTAGTAAATAATTTAAATTTGTTATATTAAATTATCTCCTATACTTACCATAGGTATGTACCAATAATGTACCTATATAATATAAGTTTCTTTTGGGAAAGAAAACAAAGACATTTTCATTTTCACTTGTACTTTATATCTTAGAAAACAAGAAAGGTTTAAACTTTTAACCATTTGTATAACTATAAAAATGGAGTCGCGCCACAATGTGAATTTTAATTCATTTGTGGTGCGAGTACCAACTCAACACCTGTCGACCTTCATGAGAGAAGACTTTTGGCCGAAGGGTGTCATATACCGGCGTTTCCGAGGACGGCTACCGGACACCCACGTTGCGTCACACGTCGAAGTACATACGTGTAAATAAATAGTGTTATATGTATATTATCATGTTATATTGTATTTATGATTAGTCCGTAAGGTATTTATTTAATATTTCTGTTATTGTTTTATTATATTATTGTTATATTATATGTATGTTAGTCTGTAAGGTATGTATCTATGGGTCCTAGTTGCCTGAAATAAATAAATAAATAAAAAAATAAATAAAATAAATAAATAAATAAATAAATAAATAAAAATAACTGCTATCGTCTCCGCTTCTGTTGCTACTTGAATCGTTTCTCAGATATTCCCAACCCTCATCGATCCCGCTACTCTTGCTGCCGCTGCCTTACAGCCAGTGGTTCAACTGAACAAAAGTAGGCATTATGAAAATGGGACTTTTTTATAATATCAAGTGACGGGACGAACAAGTCGTGCGCCTGGTGGTAAGCTACACGACTGTCCATAACAGTTGCAAAATCAAGACCTGAGGGGCACTGCCACTGCGCCCGTCACCCTGAGACATAAGTTGAAAAGTTGTATGTGCTTGTTATTTCACCAGCAGCCTTACCACATCGCTTACCCTTCAAAACCGGAACGCGGTAATGCGAACATTACTGCTTGGCGGCAGAAATAGGTAAGGTGGCAGTACTTCCCTGGACGAACTCTTTCACAAGGAGCTCTAGTGCTGCTAATTAATAAAAAGACAAAAGGTATTTTAATGTTAATCACTTACCAACCCAGGTTCCTCCGCTACCGCCTTTACCTCCGTCTAGATAAATTCAAAACTATATCACCCTCAAAAGGAGTGTAGGCATTACACTAGATTTGAAACATAAACAAAAAATCGAAGAATATGAATTTAATCTAAGGAACAGCAATAATACTGCTTCAATATGTAGCAACCAAAACGTACCACTGGTAAAACTTCTATATCTATGGGTAGAACGGATCTTCTTTGGATACATCTCTTGAGTACTTTACTGGAATGTAATGTGATAATACATTAATTCTCGAGGTACGGTTATGCGCATGTCTACCATGTGTTACATTATAGGTTAAGCAAGAATTGTGAGTCTTTGACATATATACATACTTACATATGCTTCACGCCTTTTTCCCATCGGGGTAGGCAGAGACAACAGTCTTCCACTTGCTACGGTCCTGACACACATCTTTCGCCTCATCAACACGCATCAACGCTTTCATACACGCTCGTCAGTTAAGGGTACTCTTGACCTGGCCCTTCTTTAGGATAGCCTCAATTTGGTCGGCCCATA
>NW_020653851.1:20420702-20443465 GCF_003589595.1 Hyposmocoma kahamanoa | reverse complement strand
TGTAAGCAGTAGAGCTCCTTGTGAAAGAGTTCGTCCAGGGAAGTACTGCCACCTTACCTATTTCTGCCGCCAAGCAATAATGTTAGCATTACTGTGTTCCGGTTTTGAAGGGTAAGGGTGCTGGTGAAATTACAGGCACATGAGACTTGTCAACTTATGTCTCAGGGTGACGGGCGCAGTGGCAGGGCCCCTAAGATCTTTGCGATTTGAAGCTCTGAGTGGCACTGCAACTGTTATTGACAGGCGTGTAGCTTACCATCAGGCGCACTTGTTCGTCCCGTCACTTGATATTATAAAAAAAATACTCTCTGTGATATATCCTTCGTTACGTAATGACACGACCGGTCCCGAGAGCAGCGAGTTGCCTCTGTGTGCACTGTTGCAGTGTTCGGAATGCGAAATACACATGTTACTGAATATGTTTGTTTTAGGCAATGTCTGACTGTCAGCCAACCGTGACCATGGGACCTGTAAAGGGCCCGAAACGTCGGTTTGCTTGAAAAAACAAATATACGCGATTTTAATTCGGAAAAATAGTTTCATTTCCTATGAGTAACAATCGCTAAAACCTAAGAACTCAATATGTTTGTTTTGTTTCGTTGTTCCTGTGCATGAGTTTTTTTGTGTCGTATGTATTATATCTATATGTCTATGGCTATATCTATTAATAACTATTAGTTGTGTATTGGCTATCAGATTGTCTGTTTACCTACTTTTTGTTTATTTATAAGTTAATTTTAAATTATGATATTTTTTTATATACATATGTGTAACTGTTTTTCCCTCAATAAAAAATATAAAAAAAATCCTGTAGAATAACTAAAAGCTAGCTGACAACTTTACCGCAGTGTGCAAGCTTCGCATCTACTAAATCTGAGTCACCTATATAAGCCTCTTAGCAGGCTTTTCAACTGAATCCTAGTAGGAAAACTAGCGCACGAAGTAATACACCCACTTCTATGACTTACCTACTAAGTTTTTCTTTGAAGAATTGTGAAAGACTGATTCGTTACTCTATAACTTTTGGCACAAACTATAGGCATAAATACTACCGTAATATTTCGTTATTATTAACCGACTTCAGGACAATGAGAAGGTTCTCAATACATCTTTTTTCCTTTTTTTTGTGTGTATGTTACGCGATAACTTTGTGAATCGATTTTGATGATTCTTTTTTGTTGAAAGGAGGGTATTAATTCGGAAATATTCCACCTCTAAGGGTGGCAAACGAGGGGAAGAATCCAGTTTCGTACGCTTTCCGGTAATCGATTTCAATAGGTAAATAGATTGTGGGAAAAACAGCAAAACATCTAATTTCAAAACAAACGGAATCACATTTCATCGGTCCATTATAGCAAAGCTCAGGTTAAGCTGGACGATTTGAAGTGAAACAATTGACGACACCCATCAATTGTTTTGAATTCGGGCTGGCCAATCGGAGCTCATTTGTCACCGTAATGATTTGGTTTAGACATTTCGTCGCTGTTTCTGGTAATATACTCGATGATTCATATTAATAATAATAAAGTGCCAGAAAATCACACCAATTGTCTAGTCTCAAAATAGGGAATTTCCTGGATCTGAAATCTTCCTGAAGACTTCCTGAATTACTGTGAGTACTAGAGCTATAGAATTCACTCTGGGGCACTACCCAGACCAGAACAAATTTAGAAAAGTTCATTTCCTAATTTAGGTCTACCGGGTATCGAACCCAGGACCTCCATATCCAATGCCCACAGTGCAAACCGTCGCGTTGGTCCACGAAGGCTGTCAAACGTTATTCTATACTGCCTAGATATGATAACAACTTACCCTAACCGTGGTACCCGCCGCCGCTGCTAGACATAGAGCTAGCACTAGCCGATGATTTCGAGTAAGACTGCGAGTTTCCCAAAGGCTGCGCATAAGCCGGTTCTTCTAAGCCCCCGCTCTCATAGCCGTCGCCTCCGTAATCATTTAGCTCATCGTGATAATGCCTTTTCAAGCGCTGTGGTCCCTTCATCTCATCGCCGCTGTGATTATCTTTGTCGCTTTTATTATACCCGCCATCTCCATCATATCCGGAACCTCCTCCTGGTAAATTACAAATACATAAAATAAACGGGATAGTCAACGCGCACTAAAATCATACACCGCAGTTGCATGACTAATTAATTACCTCTCGTTCCGCGTTCACGGCGACTTGGCGCTGCTAAGCAGACAGCCACCAAAGTCAGAAGCACTGATATGGCAAGCTTTGCCATGCTGCAGCCGATCCTGAGGACTGTGAACTGTCGCCAGCAACACGACGTTTTATACAACACTCATGTCACGCTGTAAAGTGTCCACTCATCCCGGCCATGTTGACGCCAAAATCGATGAATTGAGAAATTGCTATAGTCATTCCTTTTTTGTGTCCCCTGTGACAAGAACGCATTGTGTATACTCAGTTTTTGCGTATTCCTATTATACTGTGTCGTCGACCCGACAGCCCTGGCTTATTTTCCCTGTGCTTCGAAATAATTCAAATGTCAATCAATTATCACGTCTATAGGCAAGGACTTTACTTTGGTGTCATCGAAGGAAAATGGCTTCCGCGCTTTATTCCGCATATTAATTTTGAATGTTTTACAACCAGCACCTTGCCGCGAGGACACAATTTTGTTCATATAATTTAATCCTAGTTTTACTTTTTGGTATATTATGAAAATTAAGTATTTGCAAATAGTAGGTACAAATTAATTTACCTACTTCGAGGAATATTGTTTGAACAGATCACTTATAACTAGAAGGAATTTTTGTATGTTTTATGTATGGTAAGCGACACGCCTATCTATAACAGTTGCAGTGCCACTCAGAGCTATAAATCGCAAAGATCTGACGGGCATTGCCATGCCATTGCGCCCGTCACCTCGAGACATAAGTTAACAAGTCCCACGTGCCTGTAATTTCACAAAGTTAACTCTGTGAAATGAAATAAAATACTTGAATTGTGACGAAAAATAAAGGCGTTCCAATTGATTAATTTAGTGGAATAATCTTCAGAATCAAAGCTATGTAAATATAAAAAACTTCATAGTGCTATTTTTTAAGTTTGTAGCTTGTGATTCAAGAAAATTTCATAGTAAAGTAGATCATAAGTGGTGACGCTATAAGAAAAAAATGTAATACCTTCGATAGCTCGTGGAGAGCTGCTGGAAACGTGAGCTCGCAAATAAAAGGAAGGGAAGCCGTGCTACCACCAACCTTTACTATCCGAAACGTCGAAGGGCTCGCGCGTAGCGCTTCACCACTTCATTTGCGGCAGACCACCAATAACGCCACCACCGCGGCCCTTGGTGTTAAGCGACATGCTGTCCATAACAATTGCAGTGGCACTCAAAGCTTTACATCACAGAGATCTGAGGGGCACTGCCAGTGTCACCCTGAGACGTAAGTTGACAAGTAACATGTGCTTGTAATTTCACCTTCATTTTTTTCCATCCTCTAAGAATTTCACCAGCACCCGTACACTTCAAAACCGGAACGGTACAAATAGGTATTGCTAGACTACTACTAAAAACCCACAAACGTCTCCGCCTTTACCTCCTTGGCCACGAAGATAAATTAAAAAAAATAAAAAAATACTATCAACACGAGCAATTTACTGGAATGTTCTCACAACCAATATACAATCCACTAACTAGAATACGTTGCTTCTAAAGAGACACAAAGCTGATGCAATTTGGATTGGGTGCTTCACAGCCAAAGGTTGTAAACCTTCAACTTGCAGGTTTTATCACGATATTTTCTTTGGGGCACTGCCACTACGCTTGTCACCCTGAGACGTAAGTTGACAAGTACCATGTGCCTGTAACTGAAACCCTTACCAAACCAGAATCCGCTGACATTACCTCCTGATTGACCTAGATAAATTAAAAAATGTCATCCTCAACACGAGAGTATTGCACTAGAATAAATATGTAGTAATATCATAAAATAAAATAACCAAGAATTATCTCGTATTAAGAAATTTATTCAGAGGAACAGAAATATTATTCAACAAGCAGCAACCCAAACTTCCTTCTGTAGGGCTAGAACGACAGGGCGCGATTAGTGCGAAATACGGCGATTTTCTGTTGATATACATATCTCTTGAGTATTTCTTCTTGTAACTAATATCCGTGATTCAATCCTTCGAGTATACCTTTTTTAATTCGATTTGCTCAACAGGGTAGTTTCGCTTTTAATTGTTAATTTTGACTTAAACCAAATTTTACGCTCACTACAATTTGCCTAAGGTAGATATTATCTATTAATAAAGCGTAGGGCGAATATGGTTAGATTAACAACAAATCACCAAATCGCTCTGGACTTTACATATGATCGTGTCATATGTATGTATGTATAGAAAGTCTGTCAGTGATTATCACTCATTACCGGTATGACTTCGTTTATACTACGTAATTACAGATAATTATTTAGGGAATAACCACGGAGGTCTAAAAATCTAGAAAGTCTGTACGTTGCGGGGACCCTTATATGCCCAATAACAACTATTATACAACCCACTACCAGGATGGGTTGCCGTGTTTAGACCGGGGTCCGCCACTTTGGCCCAATCATTAACGATAGGTATTGCTAATAATATACAGAAACAAATGTACATATTGTTATTTCATGAGATATATGATTTTTTTTTATTTGTTTTTGTAAATCCTGTCCAGTACTTACAATATAGTCTTTATTTATATCTTATAAAAAAGGAGGCTGTAAATCTATAATATTAATATAATTGCCATTATTTTATTTACGGACTGTCAAATTTATTTTACCTTGTCCGTTACTGCCATCTTGACCGCTGCCGCCACCCTTACCACCTGAGGCTCCGCCACTGCCACCTTTACCTCCGTGGCCACCTAGATAATTTCGAAAATGTTACCTTGAATATGAGTATAAATATTACACTACAATTGATACATTAATCATCGCAAAAAATTAAAGAATATAAATTTATTTTGGGGAACAGCAATACACTGGGTCAATTTGCAGCAACCCAAACGTCTTACTAATAGGTAGATACTTCTAACACTAGGACGTGTTTCGGTCTTCTTTTGATGTATCTCTTGAGTATTTTTGATTAGACATAAGCATACTCAAGAAATATAATATTTCAAGCACTATCAGCCATAACAAATCTAGCTTTCACAGATCATTAATTAAAACAATTAGGCGAGAGAATAAATTCAAATTCTCTCCAAGGGTTGTGAAATGTGGAGAATGCTTCGACTTGCAGGTTTAATCACAATACTTTCCTTCATATTAGCAAGAAGTATTGTCACTATACATTCACAAATATATAAATTGTAGTTTTCATGTACAATAAATAATTTAAATTAGTGTTTAGTAAATATTTTCTAATACCTATAATATAGCCTTTATATCTTTATAAAACAAGATTTCTCTTAACGTAAAACCATTACCACCCCAGCCTACGCCGCTGCCGCCTTTACCACCTAGATAATTCAAAACACGAGTCACCACAAACACGAGTGTGTAACACTACAATTGATTAGTTATACCTATTGTATTACATTTTGTATTATAATATATGGTGTATTACACTAGAATATAATAGTTACAAAAAATATTAGAGTATTAATTTATTTTGAGGAACAGCAATAAACTATAAACTGCTACCATATGCAGCAACCCAAAACGAAATTAAATTAAATACGCTGACGCAATGTGAATTAAATACTTCATAGATTATCCAAGCATTGTAAACCGTCGTCTTGGAGATTACATCACGACATTGCAAGCAAGCCCGAACAGATACCATCTAAGTCAGGACTTAACTCCAGAACAACCCGTTTGAACGGACTTCATCCGGCTCTCTATAAGGCCTTAAGTGAGCCACTCCGGGCCTATTTTACAGATAGGTACCGAAGTTGTAAGCAAGCTCACTTCCCGTCGCGCTCTGCGCAACTAACGGTTACCACCGCTGAGCCAACCACTCTAAGTCGACTAACAAATCACATTTCTGGACAATTAAATTTTCATTATGGAAGTGCTCTCTTCAAGGTCCGCTCACAAATAGAAAACATATTCGAAAGTAACGGCCGATTATTCGCTAGTCTGCGTACTCAGCAGCAACCGCTCAGATGGCCCATTACGCGCGCTAGCAGCCCAACCCGATTTAAAAATAGGTGTATAGAAAGTCTGCAAATAATCATCACTAATACAAATTTCGTAGCACGGTACGATTTCTTTTATATTGTGCAGTGAGTGATAATCAGTGAGTAGCCACGATAATTTTAAAATTTAGAAAGACTATTTTACGGAGATCCTTAGATGCCCAGTTACAACTATTCTACATTCCACTACAAGGATGGTCAACTCTCAGCAGGGTTCAGGTGGTACTTTGTCACGCTGGCTTAATACAAAGTACCCAACTTTTCAGGTTATACAAGGATTGTGGACCTTCGACTTGCAGGTTTTCACCGTTCACTTATTTCACTACGTGTATCAGGCGATAACTTTTGTAAGCTTAAATATGAAAGTTATACTACACACATCAAAAGTGTCTAGGGATCAAGTGAATATTTTTGAAATAAAAATTATTTAAGCAATATTTACCAAATCCAGTCTTCCAGGACGACTTCTTACTTTAATGCTTATGTTTTATTTAACCGCTTACCCCTATATTTAATTAAAATAAACTAAATTGATGTTTTTGCAAATTGTGGGAAAAAACTCAAATTAACGGCGTCAATTAAATGACAAAAAAATGGCGAAAATGATGATTTTGCTCATTTTTATTGTAAAGATAAGAAAATTAATAATCTGTATTTCCACCATTAACACGAATCACACAATTACAGCGATTTGGCATGCTTAAGATGAGTTCATCAAAATCACCTTGAGGAATGGCCGCCCATGTGTTTTGTAACAAGTCAAAATATTGTTGTAGAGTATGTACGGTATGCATACTCGGCACAGCTCTTCTTTGAAGCATATCCCATGCGTGCTCAATTGGATTGAGGTCTGGCGATTGAGCAGGCCACGGCAGAACGTTGATACGAGCTTCGGCAAGAATGCGTGTTACGACTCTAGCCGTGTGTGGACGTGCGTTGTCATGCATTAGTAGAAATGAATCACCCAACTGGCCTCGCAAAGGGATGATAACATCTGAAACAATCCTCTCTGCGTAAACTTGAGCATTGAGGTTACCCCTGATCCAAATGAGATCGGTTCTTCCGCCGATCCAAATACCGGCCCATATCATTATTGTTCCCCCACCATATGGATGAACTTCCTGACAATATCTCAAACGTTCATGACGTCCAGATGTTCTCCAAACTCGAGTACGTCTTGTATCCGATCTCATACCGAAGCGGGATTCATCCGAAAAGCACACATAGCGCCAGTCTTCTTCCTCCCAGTTTCTGTGTTCGCGAGCCCATCGTAAACGGGTCCTGCGATTGCAGGGTGCAATAGGTGGAACTCTGAGCGGCCTTCGGGATCGCAGACCCACTTCACGTAAACGATTTCGGATTGTTTGATCGCTTATTAGCAAGCCTGAGGAGCTGTGGAGCCTCGTAACCAACATCATGGCGGTCATGGTACGATTCCGTCGAGCAGTATTTTGGATATACCGGTCCTGTCTGCGAGTCGTGATGCGAGATCGTCCTCCATGTCGCTCGGCCACGCTGCCCGTCATGCGATAGCGCGTCCAGAGGCGACTTATGACGCTCTGTGTAGTGTTAAGAGTGAAAGCCACAGCACGTTGCCTGGAACCAGCTTCCAACATTCCGACGGCTCGCATCATCACTTCTCGGGTTAAATGATGTCGTCTCTCCATAATAATGTAAATTGTTTCGGTTCCGATGCAGATATTGTAATGATTTTGTCAAAATGCTATAACTCATTTTTATACAAAACCACATTGACAATCGATTTTCTTCTTATTATCGAATTTTAAACAATATTCCTTATTTAAATGTTAAAACTCACTAAAAAGTATCAATAGCGATACAAAAAAGTTAATATAATTAACCCTAATTGCAGCAATACTCTTAAACGTACTTGATCCCTAGACACTTTTGATGTGTGTACTAGACACATAGAAGGGGGGTTTCTACACTAGCGTCTTTCGAGCATCAGCGTCTGGCCAACGCATGCACAGAGCGTCAGACGTTCGGCCCATGTTCGTCCCGTCACTTGATATTATTAAAAAAAAACTATTCAGCAGTCGCTCAATGCTGCTGGCGTTGCGTCCACTAATTAGTTAGGGATACTATCGAGTTCTTAGGTTTTCGCGATTGTTACACATAGGAAATGAAACTATTTTTCCGGATTTAAATCGCGTATATTTGTTTTTCTTTTCTCTTTTTTGTTTCTTAGAAGAAACAAATATACGCGATTTAAATCCGGAAAAATAGTTTCATTTCCTAACGAACGTCGCGTCGACGCTGTGCTTGCGTTGGTAAGCGGCTGACGCTCGAAAAACGCTAATGTGGGGGATCTCAAACATAACTTTTCCAATAAGTTCATAATAATTTTACGATTGTCATGCTATATAAAAGCACTTCTAACTTAGAAGTGCTTTTACCAAATACCTATTATATATATTTATCAGGCAACGTAATGTGACATACTGATGAACTGATGATACCCATGTAAGAATATAACGCTGGCTATCAAGTGTATTCTTATAAGCCAAACTGCTGTCACTCATTATTGCAAGTGTTTTTTGAACAATGTCATGTGATGGGCAATAAAAATTGTTATTTTACAATAACAATGCCATTACTATCTTTCCGGATTGTTAAGTTTATTTTGCAGGCAGTTATTTAACGGTTACCATGCCGGTCTGCACGCAAAGAGAAATATTTGTATGGCCTACAATTATTTATCTCGTGAGTTTGGGTATAATTTGTGATTGTCTATGTGTGTCCATGACACCCGCGACACAGAATTTTCCCAGTGCGAGGCTATGAGTGTGTGCTTTAAACAAATTACCTTTTCCATCACCACCATCTTCGCCATCTTCACCATCTTGACATCCGCCTTTGCCACCCAGAAAAATTCAATGATATCACTCTCAACAAAATTGAGTTATACTAGAAACATTAATAGCAACTAAAAATCCAAGAGTATAAATTTGTTCTGACGAACAGCAATATTATAGGTTTTCCAATTCAGTAGCAGTAGAGCTCTATGTGAAGGAGTTCGTCCAGGGAAGTACTGCCAACTTACCTATTTCTGCCACCAAGCAGTAATGAGAGCATTACTGCGTTTCGATTTAGAAGGGTAAGAATGATGGTGAAATCACAGGCATATGGGACTTGTGAACTTATGTCTCCGGGTAACGGGCGCAGGGGCAGTGCCCATAATGTCTTTGTTATTTAAAACTCTGAATGGCACTGCAACTGTTATAGATAGGCGTGTCGCTTGTCACCAGGCGCACGACGTTACGGCACTTGGTGTTGTAGTGTGCAACTACGGACCCCTATCATCTTCATCTCTCTCTCAGTATAGCTTTCTAGGAAACACCCTTACTTTTCCTGATTCCTAGTTTCTTTTCTTGATTACCAGATTCGTCTTCGCTATCGTCAACACTGTCGTATCCGCCACCACCAACGCCGTGGCCACCGCTGTAACCGCCGCGGCCGCCGTGGCCACCGCCGTATCCGCCACCACCGCCGCCGTGGCCGCCACCGCCACCGCTGCCTCCGCCGCCACCGACGCCGCCGCCGCCTCCGCCTCCGCCTCCGCCACTACCTCCGCCACCACCTCCGCCGCGTCTACCCACTTGATCTGGACAAATTCGAAAATTTTTCTCTTTTCACGAGTATACTACCTACACTACAATTGCTATCAATTGATAGTTTTAAATATAGATAATGGAAAAAAGAATAGAGCAAATGAAATATGTATAAATTTATTCTGAAAAATCTTCAACATGCAACAGCGCAAACGTCCTATTGATAGTAGACACTGTAGACACGGGTATTGTTGTAATTATATCTTGTGAGTATTTTATTACTTGGATATAATGCACTATTCAAGAAATAATGACATTTCTAGCACCTTCAGTCATGATAAGTCTAACTTCCACGCATCATAAATTATTTTTTTTACATAATACATATTATCGACGTGTCATGTTATGACATTTTTGTTATAATGTAAAAAGATTTTGTGCGACCAGCATGTATTCCACATAATATTATAACGCAAACATTGAAGTTCGTTTAGAAATACTGCTTCTTCCTATTCAACTTTTATAAAAGTGTCTACTTAATGCATTTATTTAGTACCTATGTATTTTCGTTTTCTTATATCAAATAAGAAAGCGAAACTACGTCCTACTTATTTTTTTTCTTATTTATTTAAGACCTAGGTTCTTGTCAATGGATTCTGTGTATACAATTTATCAAAAACTAAATTTTAAGGTTGCGTGTAATATTTTTTTATAATATGGGTTATAAGGACTAAAATATTATAACAAATCGAGTTCTTAAGTTTTCGCGATTGTTACACATAGGAAATGAAACTATTTTTCCGGATATAAATTGCGTATATTTGTTTTTTCAAACAAACCGACGTTTCGGGCCCTTTACAGGTCCCATGGTCACGGTTGACTATAAAGTTGACTATCTATGGGACCTGTAAAGGGCCCGAAACGGCCTATATTATAACAATTTATTGGTTTTATAAGTATTGTCGTTTATGAGTAATATAAAAAATATGCATATTTTCTGAATCCCGTGGCCTTCGATTCCGTGGACTTCCCTGGACGAACTCTTTCATAAGGAGCTCTACTGCTACTGGGTGCAAAGTCGATTTAGCAACTTTGTGGGGCAACTTTTTATTGATCACGATGTTGTGTTTGCTCACATTTTCACTTAAAATGTTAAATAAATAATATTCATATTTTTATTTATTTTAAAACCCATTCATACAACTTCTTTTCCTATAAATGAACAACGTAACATAACAACGCAGAGGAAACATCAAAACAATATATTGGTTTCCAATCACATAGGTAGAGTTGAACTCAATTACTGCGCTATTAATTTATGCCGCCGAATTCAGAAAAGTCGGAAAAAACTGCCTTTGAAGCCATATTATCTTTGAAAAACAAGAATTTTGTACGATTTTTCATATAAATGTTTAGTTAATATGAATGATTTTGACAATTTTACATTACTACTTGCTTTCCGCTGAAAATGAATAAGAAAAATCAAAACAGAAAACAAAAATTGGAAATCAAGAAGATGAAGGAACGTGCTAGAAAAGCAAAGATGACAAAAGCATAAAAAGCGATCCAATTATATCTTGAAAGGTTTGAAGAAAAAGATATACAGAGGTATGCGAAGAAAAAGCGGAGGATAAGGTTTTGAAGTTGCATGAATTACCTCGTCATTATATAAAAAGTAATGAAAGATGTTAATCGCGCAAGTTCCAAAAAATTTGTTTATTGCTTTTGTAGCTACAGATTGCGTTCTAGATTTTTTCTTAAAAGATGTACCGAAGTACTTGATTTTTTAATGAAAAAAGGCTAAACAGCCAAACTGAACACTGAATTTAATTAATAGTCATAAAGTAAAATTTGTTCCGGTCAATTTATAAATAAATTTGATTTGAAAAAGCTTGATTTAACAGTTAATCATATTAGTAAACGTTTATGTAAATTTATTGAATGTTTTCGTTGCTTTTTCATAGTATTTTAAACAAAAATTATGCCTTTTGTTAAACCATCCTGATTTCGGTGGTAGCTGAATTCGGTGGATCAAATAATGTCATTAACTGTTAAGATTCTAGTAACCCAATTAACGGAATCTTATGTAAGTTTGAGCTATTTTTAGAGAGCGCCATCTAGGGGCAGTGTAGTAAGATCGTAGTTGTGTTAATAATTTCGATAAAAATAGTAATCAAGTCCATAATTAATGTAAAATTGCATAAATAGATAGAATATAGTATAACTAACCAGTGAAAATGTTATCTTTAAAAAAGAACAATTAAATACATCCAACAATACAGTTGAATGTGACAATCATATTTTGGCTTAAAAATTATATGTAAACGACAATAAAATCATATAAACACAAAGTTAAACTCGTGTCATAAATGTGACAACAAAAACAATATAAAGTGTAAAGATAAAAGTGCATAATCGTAGCTAATAGCGTAAATTCAGTTAAAAAATTCCGTTGTTGGCAGTGAACATTGAGTCGAGTGCAGCGGCCTTTGAATATTTGTGCTATATAGAGTGACCTACCCACCAGGCATGCGTTAATTTAAATTTTTACATACTACTAAAACATAAATGAAAAACATTCAAGTTTGCAAAAAAATACTTAGATACTTTTTTTTTACTTTTATTTACTCATTTTTAGGGGTTGTTTTGAAAAACCCTGAAACACGTGTTTATTTATTTTGTATTTATAGTATCCAAACCAAGTTTGAAGCAAATTGCACCACGCGTCAATTACTATACGAACTTGAATACATCCATTTCGCCCCTATTTAGGAGTAGTTTTAAAAAAAGGTCATAATATAATTTTTATTGTACAACATTTATGCAAAATTTCATCTTTGTTATGTAAAAGAATTCATATTTTCGTACAAACATATTTACCCTTTTTCACCCCTCTTATGCATACACTAAATACAAGTAACATACTCTCAAGTTTTCATATTTCCAGGCCTTAATGATTTTACCGTGTATTAGTAGTAGTAGTATATTGTGTTAAAAAATAAATAACAAATCTAACATTTTGTCACCTTTTCACTCGTAAAGCCGCAAGTACCTGCAGATGGATTATTTTTTTCTTGATAGAGAATGATTGGGCCTATATTGTAAATAAACCACACACATTACATTTTCCTACGTTACAAAAAAATAAAATGTATATTTCTCGATAGAAAAAATAATAATATTTTTTTTTCTCTGAAACAATCAGCTTTTTAAGAAATTACACAAGAATAAAAGTTATGAGGAATGTTATTATTTATCATGTGAAAAAAATCTTCTCTTTTTGTATGGAGAATTTTTTTTATTTTTTTATCGCAAAATATATATTTCTTTAAATAAATTATTTAAATATCTTAGTTAATCATTATATCTAATGTTTGTTAAACTGAAGGGTTAATACACACAATGTAATTATGACCTTTAATGTTATAACACTTATTGATTATATTCAATGAGTGATCATATCCTTTGAAATTGTATCAAATGCTGTTATACAAAGCGAAAATAGATCATTTGTTGCTTATATATCGTTCATTACCCAGCACTTCCGAATTCTACGCACAGAGACTGTATGTACCTTCCAGTGTAAGATTGAATATAATGTGAAACCTAAGAATTTGCATGTATTGCACAGTGGCACTGCAGAAGTGAGTTAACTGAGTTGACCATGCTATTGAATTTGTTACAGAGAACAAAACAAGGTTCAACTTTGAAGTATTAAGGAGAACAACCCATATTGTGTGTTTGTACAGTCAAGAGCACATCAAGCTTGACACTTTGTACTTTGACCCGTTCTTATCGTAAGCGGCATAGAGTTGGATTTAAGTGTTAAGTGTCAAGCGTGACGTGCTTTTGACCCTGTACGTGTACGTTAGTTTTTCGTCCAACTCCTTATAGCTTATAACACTCCCAACGGTTGTGTCCTGTCGTCTGCAAATAAAACTACTAAGCCCCCTGATATAAAGTAAGGCAAATCGTCGATAAATGCTAGGAATAGCTACTTAGGGAAGATTTTCCTTTTTTTTTCTTTTTTTTTTCTCAAACGAACGTTTCTCTAAGGAAGGTTTTATTTAAAGGACGGTCTTCCTTTAGAGAAAAGTTATTAAAATCTTTTTTAACAAACAGATGACAAACAATTGAAATTGAATTGTTTGTCATCTGTTTGTTAAAAAAGATTTTAATAATGATTATTAATATAAAGAAAAATTCTTTTGATCGTGCCTGACGCTCTCCCAGCTGAGCTACGGAACATTGACCTTACAAATTGTACTACGTGCGTATCTGCCATCTTTGTCATTGATTTTTAACGACTTTTCGCCATAGCGCCATCTGTGAGAAATCTATGAAATTTTTCTTCAGTCAGGCAGGCCTTTACAGCTACCAGCGGTTAACTAGAAATATCGCTTTCATATTGTATTAAGTTCATTACGATTACTCTATTTGTTAAATACTTGTATTTTTTCAATTTTAAAATGGCTACACGTTTTCAGAATATAGCGGTTCAGGTTGTCCCGTAGGCGGATTCGGCGGAGTTGGAGGTTACGGCAGTGGAGGGTACTCGGGTGCCAGTGCCAGTGCCAATTCCGGTTCCTTTGGCGGCGGTGGTTATGGAGATTATAAATTCTTAGTTTAGCGACTGCAAATGTGAATACCATCGAGCACATTGGATGGTGAATACGTTTATATTGTACATTTCTTGACACATAATCAAGTCAACTTTATATTTTCTTTTCGCCTATAAGATACTCGTAAATTAAGCACTAATTTTGTTCTTAACTTGTTTCCGACGATACTGAAGAAAGAAAATCCAAATTAAATGCAAAAAAAATCAATGCCCAATGTTCTATATTGCTACCTATGCTCTGAAGTTGTTCTTTTTTTATACCAAGTAACTGAACCAATATTTCGTAACTCTAATCGACTAGTTACACGAGGAGAAGGTGTTCCAGCGGCCCAGTTACCACGCCTTCATATATATTACTGGCGAATCTGAATTCTATTTAATCGGTAACAATATTTAAATTCCTCTGAATAATACAACAGCCGCGCGACTCCGCTCGGCGACCGCGCGGCGGCCGCTCGAATTGAGCGCGATCAAATTCGTGTCGAATAAATAGGGGTCGTGCAGCGTGCCGGCGATCTTTAGCAGCGACTGCGGTCCCACCAACTCGCTGTGCGTTTGCGTTGCCATTGGTCGTGAGACTTGCAGCAATCAGTCGTCGCAAGTCGCTTGCGACTGCTAGATGATCAATTAATGTTCCTATTATTATTAGATTATTACATAAGTAATTAAAATTATAATAATGGACCCAGATAGGATAATTGATGCTGTTCATAATCGCCGCAGAATATTAATTGCGTGAATATTAAATCTCCTTCTTCTTATCCTTCCTATGGTATAGACCCGTATAAAACGGAATTTTCCAACAAAAAAATTTTCATAATAGTATGGTTATAGATACATTTTTCCTGTAGGTACGATAATTATTTAAAAAATCAGTAAGCTGTCGGTCGGTCGCCGGTAGTGTTACGTCGCCAGTCGCCCTTTCGTCGTTAGAAGTCGTTGCGAGTCGACGCAACGGCAATCGCGACATATCGCCGGCACGCTGCACGAGTCCTTAGGGTTCTATATAACATTACAAATATTAGTTATGTTACAGTTAGTTTCTGTTTACATTACATCATACACGTTATATAGTGTACGTTACTTGCAGAAAATAAGAAATGAAACATTTTTTAATATAATGCACTGTATATTTTTTTAAGGTTTCTGGGACAATCCATTATTTGTAAAATTTAACCTACTTACTTTTAAATACTACCTACCTACAGGTAACAAAACACGTTTTTATTCGGATTCGTAAGCAACTGCTTTAAGTTAACCGTTTTACTGACGTCGAATTCTACTTAATCTACTGAGAAATTGTAATTTAGATCATAGTATATTTTGTATCGAAGAACTAAAACGAGCCAATGTATACCCGAAGTGATTAGACACCCGAGCTTCAGCGAAGGTGTCTATTACTTCGAGGGTTTTATTGGGGTTTTAGTCCTTAGGTGAAAACTTTACTTTTCACTTTGATTGCGACAAAAAATAGTCGAAAACGTGTTTATGTGTAATGTTTTACTTAAAGCTAAATGTTGCAATTGGAATTATTTTTACTATAAATATTCCACAATGTTGATGGTTTATGGTATATGATAGGTATATATGGTATGTTTTTTCGACATCTCGTCAAAACATGCTAAAAAAACTTTTTCTGAAGTAATCTGTTTTTTATTAATAAATTTTGTTTATTTCAATCTTTTACGTTCCACAACAAAATCACGATGCAAAATTTTAGCGGTATTTTTTTTGAAACCAGACATATGTAGATACAATAAACGCACTAACGCCGGAAAATAATATGGCACCGCCATCTATGCGGAAAAGGCACGGAAGTAAAACCGAGAGTACTACTGGCTGGCTATATATATGTATATGTATATATATATAATATAAATATCCGATGAAACCTATGAAAGTTGGATTGGAGGAACAAAAAACAAATTACTTCAGAAAAAGTTTTTAGCATGTTTTGATGAGTTGTCGAAAAAATATCAACCATCGACGTCGTGGAATATTTATATCTATGAAGGACCGAATAATTTTGTTGCACCTAGAGCGGAAACGATTGAATTTTTTTCTCGCAATCGAAGTGAAAAGTAAAGTTTTCACGTCGAGACTAAAAGCCAATATAAACCCTCTTACTAATAGACAATCACGCCACGCTAAAGCTCGGGTGTCTAATCATCTCGGGTATTTTGGCTCGTTTTAGTTCCTCCAAAAAAATGTACGACTTAATTAATTCAGACCATATTTTCCCAACACCAAAATAATATTTAAATAAATTATTATACCTATTTAAACTAAATTCAAAACTACTGCGATTTTGCGTAACCGTTGTAATAGAAGAGTCAAAATGTTATTATACCACATATATTGTGTAATTTATATTATTATAATAAATTACTGAAGAATCTATAGAGTGACCTGCCTCCTTACATACCTACTTATACATGTTCTCAAACATAGAATACGACAGTCCCTGAAAAAACATTTTGCTTGACAATCCCGCAGCGAAGTAAAACTGGCCGACGCCAGTTTGGCCACACAGAGGCGGCCGCGGAAGAGTTTCGGGCGCGGGAATACATTACAAATATTCCCGCTCCCTGAAAGCTCCCGCGGCCTCCTCTGTGTAGCCAGAGCATTAAACTACACATTATAAGCAGATACAAAACGAGTTTCTACACAACATTAGCTTTCATATTTTCGCTGAAGGCTGATGACGCTGCTACAGCAGATGCGGTTGATTTGGCGAAGGAGCGTCCTCGTCCATCACGGTTGTACGCCAGCTCGCGACTGCCGCTGTTGCCGTAGCCACTGCAATGGTTAGCAAAGAAAATATTTGAATTTCGTTTATGAATATGGTCCAACTTGTTACATGTACCTTGGGCTGCTTACAGACTGTACTGCACGTTTGCAGTTAATGCGTGATGTCGTAATCAACTTCACGCAGTTGAGGTCTCGGATAACTCGGACTTCACGCATTAACTGCAAGCAGTCGTAACGGACTTCATGCAACCGAGATCAACTACATGCAGCCATTGCGTGATGTTGATTACGATTTCACGCATTAACTGCAAACATGCAGTCAATCTGTTAGCAGCCTAAGTATAACGGATATTTTACTGCTTTTGAAATATCAATAAATATTAAGTTTAAGTATAGTAAAATAAGACCAAGTATGGTAACTCCACAGAAACGTAGCAGCACGGCTTGTAAGTGTGCACGCTCGCCTCATGCTGTGTATGGACGCACATATTCGTATAATCTCAAAGGTCATTTGCGTTGCAAAGCGCGGATCCTCTCACGCATCATTCAAAGAATTGAAGCGTTCGTGCGGTGTTTAAAAAATGACATCAAATAGTAGACGTGGTTATTGTTGTATTTATGGTTGTTTGAACAAGAATGCCTACCTACTTTATTTGACGACTTCGGTGGCCCAGCGGTTCGCACTGTGGGCGTTATATGAGAAGCTCCCGAAACGAACTTTCTGAGTGTTCTGGATAAAACCCCGGATTAATTTCGTTGCTCTGGTACTCATAGTACATGGAATTCCTTAGTCTGAGATCATGTAATTAATGTGGTTGTCTGGCACATTTAATATGTTATTACGTTTTTCTTTTCTCTTTATTTCAATATAGCACGAAAACATTGTGATGGATACCTTTTTTTTTTTTCAAATTATATTTAGAGACATTCGCGGTAACTGCCTGAGCGCAGTACGTTAGTGTGCGCAGGAGTTATATCTCAGGAACGGAGGAAGAGGAGTAGGTGATTTGTTTGGGTCCAAACAAGGCGCCTGAGTGACTAAAAAAGAAAAATCGCATGTTCTAAGTTTTCGTTTTTATTTAAATTTAGAGCCAAATAAATGCTTTATTAGAAGGTCACACCTTTATGTTCCTATCTCTTATATTTTATGCGCAGTAAACCCTAAATAAGAGACGTACACCCACTTTACACGAATGACACTACAACCTGTACGTACAACTAAAATAATGTGACAAACCTATGCTCCGAGTGAAATATAGGCATTGATACGTTGAAGAGACGGTCGTTACCCTACTTGGTCTACAATGGTTTAAATCTACCTTTACCCATACTTTACATTAAAACAGTTCCCTTGAAACTCATATTACAAAAAATCTCCAAGGTAAGAAATTGACCGTAACATAACACCGATTCATATGACGACTCACCCCCTGCCAGAATACCCACTGCCGCTGCTGCCACCATTACTGCATCCGATCTCATCACTGTTTACGCTCGCGTCGCGCTCGTCGCTGCCGCGCCCATACCCGCTGTCGCCGTACCCGCTGTTGTAGCCTCTCTTCACCCTTAAATCTACACACAAACCCGTAACTATGTAGGCACCTTTTTTAAGATTACTAGGATTACTTTTTGTTTTTTAGGAGTTTTTAGGTATCTTTAGGTGAAAATCAGATACTTTGAAACACGAAGAATATATCACGAATTTTAAGAATCTCAGTTTAATCCAAATATTGCGTAGTTTCAGGATATTGTTAATGATACCTCAAAGAACTAAGTATATTACTAACGTCCTAAACAACATTTGTTTCATGACTTGTAATAGGTAATTATTGTAATTGTAACAAAAATATAATTTGTTACAATTATTAATACACAGATCGAAACACTTAGAAAAAATTGAAAATATTTTATCACCCAGTTAGGTAACTTTACAGCTACCAACCCTGCCTAGGTTCATGGATTTCTCATAGAAAAAGTAGTTGAAAACCAAATACAAAGATCCGACAAACAAACACATAGAGAAATTCGTAAGGTCCGCAGGTTCGTTATGTGGTTTAGTTGGCATAGCGTCTGATACGATTTGCTAGAAAACGGCGTCGGTTCGAATCTGGCCGGATCTAAGGAATTTTTCCTAAGTGTTCGGATCTTTGTATCAATAATTACAACAAGCTAGTGGAGTAATAATAAAAATATTGATTATCAATTCAATACAAATTTAAAAATAAAATTATTAAATGGTCTGTGATTAAAATAGACCGCTCTAAACGGTGATAAATTTGTACGGTTATGAAAGAAAGCGCCCACCATCAAAATTATTTCTTGTAAACAACTAAAACGCTTATTAACACTACCCGATTTCAAGGGACCCTTGACTTTAACTTAGGGACATACATTAAACAAGGAAGGTACCTTTAAGACTAAGGTACCTTCGGTGTTATACATTTTATGAAAAGGCACTCGCCAGTACACGTTGCAGTGTCTCCAGCGACTATTACTGAAGACCGTAGAAAACAGCAAATTGCTGGTGCTTTTATCTGTTCTTTGACATAGTTTTTATTACGGATTGTGTTGAAGAACAAGTCTTTTTCATTTATTTATTTTATTTATAAACATCAACCCACCATAAATGATCACACTATAATTTGAATTATTTGAACTCTGAAACAACGTACCGAATCGAACCCGATACCTCTGCGTGGCAGTCTAGCATAGTAACCGTATTATGCTGAATAAATTTCTTTTCTTTCTTTCTAACTATTTTACCTACGAAACAGTGATTTTAATGACTTACCTGGAAAAGCCATGACATTAACAGCAATCGTCGCTATCAAAAACAGTAACGAAATCACCCCCGCCATGGTGCGGACGAACTGTGTCCAAATTTTCTAAACTGTCATTTTATATGTAGAGCAATGCGACAGGAAGGTTTTGATGCGGCGAATTAGCTCATGAGACACGGTCACACCGAATGTCACATTTCGGTGACACGTTGATGGACATACAAAGGAATTTCGCTCATTTTGGCTTACCAGACGACGAGACATACGTTACTTGTGTTATGTTGATAATTCCGGCGCCCGTAACTTGTTGGAGGTCAGAAGTTGAAGTTTGATTGATTAATTTGGCGTCATGTGACTATGAAATTACAACCGCATAATTACAAAACTAACCTCATAAATTCATGGACAGACATCTATTTGCCAAGTTTTATTGGAATCGGTTACCTTCCCCTAGTTTGCCATACTTAGAGATGGAATATTTGATTCATCCAATACTCTCGGTTGAGCTACTTGATTCTTTGTCTCCGATGTATAAATACTATCAATAACATTTCGGGATAATTAAACTTTCATTACGCATCCGCTCTTTTCAAGAGCAGCTTACAACTAGAAAAATTTGCGACAGGTATTTCTACCATATTAATTTCAACACAATTAATACAGTACTTAGACATACATATAATTATAAAGATGTTACCTACATACATTTATACATATAATTACTACATATAATTATAAAGGTGTTAACCTGAAGTATGTACTCAAAATATACTGCGGATCTATAAAAAATGGCCTTTATGTGACCGTCCGATCGTCAAAAGTTAGGACCTATTATTATTATTGTATTTATTTTAAACTCACGCCTCTCCCAAGGCCTTAAAGATTAATTTTGAATTTTTAAATGGAAGAGGCGGTATTTCCCGGCAATGGCACAGTCGGCCGGGGTCAGGGACTCAGGTCCAAGAATCGGCGAACAATACGTGCCGTATCGAGCAGGACCGCCTTCTGCATTTGTGATGGAAGCGACACGCCACAGAAATCCAACCGCCTCAAACTGTTAGAAAGGCTGACTGGAATTAACCCATTTGCGGACAAAACAATTGGGATTATTTCAGTGGAGGCCACATCCCACATGTCGGTGATCTCGTGCGCCAGGTCGAGATACTTCCGGCGTTTCTCGGTTTCAGCTTTCACGAGACCCTCGTCATGCGGGATGGTGACGTCCACAAGAATTACCCTCGACTGCGATCGATCCAATATCACAATATCAGGCTTATCCGCAAGAATAGTCCTGTCCGTGATAATATATTATTATTATTATTATTATTGTGTTTTGCGTAAATAAGTAATTAAACCATAATTCTTAAAGAGAGACATGTGATGAAGTATAGTGCTATGTATATTTTAAATATAAAAAAGATTCAGATGCAGTCTGCGAGCATGTCATGGATAGACCTACACATTCAATGAAGTTTGACAAACTCCAGGGCCTTGCAAAAGAAGTCCGTTATCTAACCAGGATGCTGCGAGAGGCCATTGAAATTAAAAAAAAATCCTAATTTCAACAGGGAACATGGTTTCTCCGTACCACCAGTTTGGGATCCAGTATTACCTCTAATGAAAAATCCCAAACAGACATAAGACTGCAGTACTAATTAATATGTTTTACTTTATTCTAATTTCTATTATTAATTAATAATAAATTGAACTTAGTAAAAATTCATTCAATAAATTAATTTGTAAAACTTAATGTGGCGTAAATAGGAATGTTTTCTTTGTAAAATTAAAAATAAGGTATTTAATTAATAAGTATTATAACTATAGTGAAAAAATAGGGTGGTTTGCATCAATATTAGACATAACTGGTTGAAAACTGTACCACCTCAGTCAACCGTGACCATGGGATATGTAAAGGGCCCGAAACGTCGGTTTGTTTATTTAAATCCAGAAAAATAGTTTCATTTCCTATGTGTAACAGTCGCGAAAACCTAAGAACTCGATATAAAAGAGATTGTTAAAGAATTATTAGTGATAAGGAAGAGGATGCCCATCTCTTTTAAAAACTACAACCAGCTACATCTCCACAATCAGACCGTTGTGTAAGTTAAGATGTGTTTCGTCAACGTCCAACCCGTTATACGTCTCCGCGGCGTAGGAAGGTATATAGACAGATACATACACCTTGTTATGTAACAGTGGTTGGGTGACACCCAGGTGCTCTACTGCTACTACAGTTGTAGTAGCAGTAGAGCTCCATGTGAAAGAGTTCGTCCAGGGAAATACTGCCACCTTACCTATTTCTGCCGCAAAGCAGTAATGTGAAGATCACTATGTTCCGGTTTTGAAGGGTGCTGGTGAAATCACAGGCACATGAGACTTGCCACTCACGTTAGAGTAACAGGCGCGGTAGCAGTGTCCCTCAGATTTTTGCGATTTAATGCTCTATGTGGCACTGCAACTTCTACGAACATGCCGCTTAACACCAGGTGCACATGAGTTGCACGTGTAAGTTTGGAGATGGTTGACCAACCACTGATGCGAATCACCAACATTTTTAACGTGTCCCGATGATATCAGCCAACAGAACTTTCAGACCTTAGCTTTTTCCAACCACGGAGCGAAAGCATGTACACATTCAAAATGCTACCTAGATCTTTTTGTAAAACGCAGAGCCATACAAGACACTTGCTTCGTGTATTGTAGCAGATACCTCTTATAAATAGCGCCCAAATCAAGGCAAGGCAGCGCTATATCAGACATAAACGAGATTTTCATTTCAGCATATTATTACTGAAAGGGGAGATGGAAGGAATACATACCTGTATTCCTTCCATCCAACATTATCCTTCTCACACTATCCTCATTATCCTTCCAACAAATCCTT
>NW_020653851.1:20419666-20420692 GCF_003589595.1 Hyposmocoma kahamanoa | reverse complement strand
TCAGGTGTCCATTACTTTAACAGAAAGGACAGGGATTTAAACATATATGTATATTATGTATTAACATCTTTAATAGTTATACCATGGTTATAGCTCACCTTAGGTCATTACAATGTTTATTACTAATTACCAAAGTCTACAATATGTACCAATTCACAAAGTTACACCAGTTACGAGTAAGTATTCTGTGGTTACACCTCACCTTAGACAATCACATCGTTATTTCTAATTATTATCATAGGCTACATACAGTATGTAACGTAACACTACCAATTTACCAAGTAAAATAACATTGCGTAATGTATATTGTACTAGGTCACCAACATAGATGATAGATGGACATCTTTGGAATATTTGTTTAATAAAATTAACGTGCAAAATGTACAAAATCTATCAGAAAAAATTTCAAAGTTCATCTTACAAATTAACATCTTATTATAATTATAATATTATCTTATTATTATAAAATGGATGCTATAAATGTTTGTAACTATATAAAAAAAAAACATTTTTCTCAGGTGAATTCCACCTACGAACTAGTAATATTTTTGATGGAATGTTTTTGATTGATATGACGACTTCAATGTAATTTGATTACCTACGAAATAAAGATATTTGATTGATTTATCACGTACCAAATGTTTCGATTTCTCCCTCTTCTTCGATTAATCTCTGACTTTATGTTTAGCTCACTTATTGAATACTTTAAGATGGCTTAATGTCATATTCTCGTTTGTAATAATATTTAATACATAACTCATTTTATATATTGTCAATTCAGATAATTTTTAATTCGAAAAGTTAAAACATAAGACATAGAGACACACGAAGAGTCGATGTGATAGTCTTATGTTAGAATCCCGGAGGAATGTCCACAAATCAACAGTATGTTTGAAGCACATATCTTAATAATTCTTGTACTAAATACATTTTTTTTGTCGGAATTTTCCGAAACATTCCGAAAAATTGGTGTTTGCAACAACTCGTCGCAAAGGTTCCAAAAAAGTAATTAATAGCTTCGGGCAT
>NW_020653851.1:20273365-20409666 GCF_003589595.1 Hyposmocoma kahamanoa | reverse complement strand
CATATAGCATTCTTTTTTTTTATTAATTATCATAATATTGCGTCTGTGATAACGTAGAGACTACTGATATTAATTATTCCTAAATAATTTCTACATTCTTACGTGATTTTCACTAATGATTTTTATGACAATACGAGTTAAAATTATACCCAGATATATCAAATAGTTTACCCATACATGATGAGCATTTTTTATTTTTTTCGTGAATGTTCTAATTATTTAGAAAATATATTTAATATTATTACTATATAGTGCTATAACTAATACGTCCCGCTTTGAGCGGGGCAGTCTCTCTTTTAAGATTTTGTATGAAAGCAAAAAATGGCGTGAAAACATTGACTTACAAATAAATGGACGACGGGTCTAATACAAAAACCACGAAAAAAATGTCCCAAGTCAACCTATTCGAAATTTAAATTGTAATGTTATCGCAGTATCGCGCTGTCAGTAGAACAAATGAAGACTAAAGCGGAGTGTCGCGCTCTGTATACGATTTTAGCGCCTTACAAGTGCGGACACTTTTTAGCGCGGACCCGACGTCCATATAATTGTAAGTCAATGCGCGAAAACGAAAAATTTATAATATATTAGCCAGCCCACCAGACTACACAAGATTACTTAGTTCTTTTTTAAATTTTTGATCTTTACACATTTTTAGTTTTTTTTTCTAAATTGTCTAATCATTAAACATTTAAATAGAAAACCCACGTGTGTCTCAAACATATTAACTACAATCTCAGTACAGAGTACTAAAAAAACTGACCTCAAAAGTACGTGGAATTATCGTCTATTTGCTAAGTTTTATTGAAATATCCCCTAGTTCGCCACTATACAGGATTTGACACAGGAGGTAATAAAAATCGGTTCTCACTACTCAAAGAATATTGAGAGAAAATCGCCTTGTATTGGAGAAATAGCAAAATCAACCATTAACATAACTGCTCCTTAAGTAAAATTTAGGCGCTATTTATAAAAATGAATCATATAAAAATAAATTCATGCGTGAACAACCACCCTTCGAGGTGGATGATGTTCTTCAAAATTAAATGGGACCACTATGGAAGTACCCCTTTCCAACAAAAAAAGAATCATGAAAATCGGTTCACAAATACCGGAGTTATCGCGTAACATACATACAAAAAAACATGCAGCCGCATTGAGACCCTCCTCCTTTTTTGAAGTCGGTTAAAAATAACGGACAACGTGTTTCCGTCGAGTCACCACCTCGGAATGTCATGATTAAGAGCCACGAATTGGTTCGAAACATGTCAAAAATTCGAATGAAATACGTGAGTTATCCGTTATTTTAGTTAATACACATTGACTTACAAATAAATGGACGACGGGTCTAATACAAAAACCACGAAAAAAATGTCACAAGTCAACCTATTTAAACGTAGTGACATGTAAAGGAATATGAAAAAGCTAAAACGTTAGATTTAAATTGTAATGTCATCGCAGTACTGTCTAATTTTGCTTGCTTCGCTGTCAGTCGAACAAACGAAGACTAAAGCGTGAATGACGCTCTGTATACGATTTTAACGCCCTATAAGTTCGGACACTTTTTAGCGCGGACCCGACGTCCATATAATTGTAAGTCAATGTTAATACATCAAACATTTCGTAGCATGTTCGTAACTATCATGTTTTACTTTTAAAACAGTAATGAATTGACAGGCGTCCCACTCTGGGGGAAAAAATAATGGTCACGTTATGTAGTGAGCAAATACTTACCTTAACCATGGTACCCGCCACCGCCACCGCCACCGCTGCCAGACATAGAGCTAGCACTAGCCGAGGACTTCGAGTAAGATTGGGAGTTCCCCAAAGGCATTGCAATTAAACCTCCGTACGCTGGGCCCCCTAAGCCCCCGCCATCATATCCGCCGCCTCCGTATCCATTTAACCCATGGTGGTAGTGCCTTTTCAAGCGCTGTGGTCCCTTCCTCTCATGGCCGCCTTGATTATCTTTATCACCATTATTATATCCGCCATCTCCTTCATATCCGGAACCTCCTCCTGATAAATTACAAATACAATATTATAGAACATAGATTCATGAAAGTTGATGCGCATTAAATTCGTACACCGTAATTCTATAACTTGTATAACCTTCTGGTCCGCGTTCATGGCCACTTGGCGCTGCTAGGCAAACAGCCACCAAAGCCAGAAGCACTGATATCGCCAGCTTTGCCATGCTGCAGTCGATCCTGTGGACTGTGGCCTGTCGCGAACAACACGACGTTTTATACAACACCCATGTCACGCTGAAAAGTGTCCACTCATCCCGGCCGTGTTTACGCCAAAATCGATGAATTGAGAAATTGCTATTGTCATTCCTTTTTTGCGTCCCTTGTCACAAGAACGCGCTGTGGAGCTCAGTTTTTGCTAATTCCTATAACACTGTGTCATCGACCCGACATCCCTAGCTTATTTTTCCTGTGCTTCGAAAAAATTCTATTGTCAATCATCATGTCTATACGCAGGGACTTTACTCTGCCGCTATCGGAGGAAAATGGCCTCCACATTTTTACCTACTTCAAAAAAGGAAGAAGTTCTTAATTGGACTGTAATTTTTTTTGTATGTTATAACTCCGTGATAACTCCGGCCGACATTTGTGAACCGATTTTGATGTTTTTTTTTTGTTGGAAAGAGGATACCTCGGTATTGGTCCGGTTAAATTTGAAGAAAATATTAGACCTTTTTTGGTAGAGGTGGATGAACACGGTTTCGCGTACTTTCCGGTAACCGATTTCAGTAAAACTTGGCAAATAGACGTAATTCCACGACCTTTTAAAGCCGGTTTTTTTTATAAAACGTTATAATCTTAACTTTGAACATTTTACGACCAAATACCAATTCATCTACCTACTTCCGATAATATTATTTCAACGAGATCAACTTTTAAATTACACCATTTGCATATGAGTATAACTCCGTGAAGAAATAATATACCAATACATTATTTTCTACTTGACTAATTTTGTGAAATAATCTTCAGAACCAAAAGATACCCATGATAGAAAAACTTTCATAGCACTATTTACGTATATTTGTGACCATGGGACCTGTAAAGGGCTCGAAACGTCGGTTTGTTCGAAAAAACAAATATACGCGATGTACATTCGGAAAAATAGTTTCATTTCCTATGTGTAACAATCGCGAAAACCTAAGAACTCGATAAACCTGATATCAATCAAATTTAGTAGCAGTAGAGCTCGGTAGAGACCTTAACTGTTTCAGCCGTCAATCTGTAATATGAGCGTTACTGCGTACTAGTCAAAAATAGCAAGGGTGCTTGTTAAATTACAAGCACATAGGACTTGTAAACTTACCTATATGCCAGGGTGAAGGGCTCAGTGGTAGTACCCCTAAGATCTTTGTGATTTAAAGCTTTGAATGGCACTGCAACTGATATGGATAGGCGTGTCGCTTACCACCAGGCGCACGACTTGTACGTCCCGTCACTTGGTATTATAAAAATAAAGTCATGTTCGTGTAAGATTCGAACATTTACGCACATGACAACTAACATAGTATTACCACAAAATTGCTTATTTAATTTAAAAAAGCGACATTGTTGTTCAGTAACTTGGATATTGAATCGTATACGAATGACGTGCAAAGGTAGCGAAATTTTGGAGATAAATTATTAATATAACGCAATTTTTAGATAAAATATAGTACAACGCAATTTTTGAGATAATACTCGACGTTATACTACGAAAGCCAATTATCTGGAATTTTCGCAGAAACTGAGTTAATTTAGGAAAACGCGACAAAATTACTTATGTAAAATGCAAACATTTTAATAGTTTGGTAAAACATAAAATGTGAAATCACCGTTACAAATTAACGTGGGATTACCATGGTATGCAAGTCCACGAAAAAATCGTCGTCAATATTTCAATTGCATTTATTTGAAAATTGATATTTTTAGAAATAATTGTTTTTCCCTGCATAACGTCGCTATGTCAGATGTCAAGTGCGATTTGTGTTACCAGAGATTAAAATACGCAGAGATTATTTACCTTAACTATGAATAGTAAGTATCTAGTATCTACACATAAAATATGATAATGGATACCTCCCTCTGACATCCAGGAACGATAAAAATTAAAGGGCAAATACTTGAAATACTTATAGCAAAATAGTTAAATTTTTATTAACGATTATAGAACTTTCCTTCTGAAAGTACTACTATAATTGCTAGTTACACAATACAACATGAACCAAATACATTACAATAATTCCGGGATGAACGAAATACAATGCAATAATTCGGGATTTTCAGAGGGAGGTTGACTAGGGCTCACACTGGCGTTGAGGCGTCTGACGCCTCACTGCGCTCAAGTGCGCGAAGTCCCTTCGACTGCATTCAAGCGTCGACGCCATAACATAACATAACACAAATTTGTACCTTAATAATGGGAAAATAGAGATGAATATACTATAGTCGAAAAGCATGATGCGTCGCGACGCTACGACTTTATGCCAGTGTGAGTTGAGCCTTTGCTTGCTTGTACCGACATCTGGTTGTAACTGATTTCCAAGGATTGAGGGTTTTAATTTGAAATTTGCCATGAACTTTTCGATGAAGGAAAACATCATGATTTAACCTGCACGTCGAAGAAGGTTCCCGACCCCCGGAAAACGTGTGAAATCTGCAACCCACATTGGGCTAGCGCTGCAGAATATGGATGTATAAATGGGTTGATGTTTTGGAGGTTTTAAACTCAGTGGCTGGGCAGCCGTCTAAAAGCATTACATTGAAACCGATTGCATCATTCGACCGACACGCTTTAACGAAACAATAGTGGCCGTGTGAACTCACGCTAGGTATACAAATCGGAATAAAATGGAATAAAATGCGTACAAAAGAATACTGCAATCTATATACTGTTCGATTCAAATACGCCTACAGCTGCGTACAGGACTTCTGTAACGTTTTTAATCCAGAGTGTGATTCCTGGTAAAAGGCAGTAGAGCTTCTTATATAAGAGTTCGTCCAGGGAAGTACAAGCCACCTATTTCCGCCGCCAAGCAGTAATGTGAGCATTACTGCGTTCCGGTTTCGAAGGGTGCTGGTGAAATTACAGGCACATGGGGCTTATCAACTTACGTTTCACGGTGAAGGGCGCAGTGGCAGTGCCCCTCAGATCTTTGCGATTTATAGCTTACTTACAGGCACGCGTCTTGTTCGTCCCGTCGCTTGATATCATGAAAAAAAATCCGTGCATTTCTAAAAAGTGAATAACAATTAAATAAGGGAACAGCATCACCGTCAGTATTTTTGTTTACAACTTTTCGGCCAAACACGGAAATCACCTCTGTAACTTCTGCGCTATTAAGCGCAGGCCACACCGAACGAAGCTAAGCTAACTTAGCTTAGCTCACGTATAGCCGGGGCATCTATTCGTACTTTGTTTCACACCGCGAACTTACTTAGTTAACTGAAGCTAACCGAGCTAACGTCCGTATTTGTACGACTCATGCGATAGCCATGGTAACATCTACCCATTGTCATCTTACGAATGTAACACAAAAGTTGCCGAGTGGCTACGAAACGTATCCTACGAGGACACTGAAAAACTCCTTAGCGTAACTGATTAACCTCACGCGTTATATATACAATTTGATAGAAATCCCAAGAATGACCTTTATTTATTTTTCATTCATCCCTCACGCACGCACACACGCACAGACGCTCAGACGCACAGACGCACAGGCGCACAGGCGCACAGGCGCACAGGCGCACAGGCAGAATTAGTGCAAATTTTTATCTGTTGCTATAAGAGTTTGTACGGCCGCCATATTTAAAAATGGCGAAAAACCAATTTTGATCACAAATTATTATCAATCACTCCTAGAGATCCCCATATGCCAATTTTCAAAGGGATATGAGCAATTTTTTTCTGCCGCCGCCGAACGCTTCTATGAAGGCCATATTTGAAAATAGCGAAAAACAAATTTTGAGCACAAATTATTATCCCGCCGGCATTTCTAGTGGCCTTCACATGCCAATTTTCAGTCGAATCAGAGCAAATCTCTTTCGGCAGCTATTTTTTACGAAAAAAACAGTTATATGGCAGCCATATTAAAAAATGGCGAAAATAAATTTTTTAGACCTCAAATTATGATTAAGGATTTCCAAAAGCCAATTTTCAGCCGGATCGAAGCAAGTTTTTCTTCGGCCGCCATTTTGAAATCGCCATCTTGAATTTTATTTAACCCAGGCAGTTGACCAGTGTTACCCTCTATGACATTCCTTCGAGCACCTCCTACCTATCTCTAATAGTAACCGTGATATTTGAAATTTGTACGGCATCTTGTTTATTTGAATTTCGAACATTTTTTACTTCCCGCAGAAATTGACTAAGGTGTACTTCATAAAAATGCACAAATATTCACTCCATATATTATAGTTTTTGGTGGCCGTTGATCACTTTTTCATATTTTCCATATTCAGGTCCTCTTATATTTGATTCTTTGTTTTGGAGCCTATCCGCGTACAACGGTATAAATATTTTTTTCCACCATATCGGAAAGTATGCGTTCTATTTCTGTCAGTGAGTAAGAACTTGTAACTTTATATTAGGGGTTAAAGTATGAAATTGCCATTTTATTGCAATAGGTTCTTTGAATTTTCATAGAATCTTCATGGTTTGAGGTTTTCGAATGAAACTTTTTTCAAATGGTTTCTGTGATTTTTTTTTTAAATTTGAAACATTTGAATATCGACTTTCAATTGTTTTTGTTATTCAATTTAGACAAGAAAGATGGATACTGCGAAAATTCGAGTGATTTTTGAATACGAGTTCCGACGCGGAACTAACGCGGCAGAAACAGCCCGCAATATCAATGCTGCGTTTGGAGAGGGGTCTACTAATGAACGCACCGTGCGATTTTGGTTTAAACGCTTTCGTGATGGAAATTTCGACTTAAAGAACGAGGCACGAGGAAGACCGCCCACACAGGTGAATAACGATGAATTAAGAGAGATAGTGGAAGCCGATCCTAGTCAAACTACCCAGGAATTAGCGGCATGGTTTAACGTTACCTTACCCACAATATTGACTCACTTGCGTCAAATCAATAAAACAAAAAAATACGAAAAATGGGTGCCTCATGATTTGACTGATCTGCAGAAAGAAACGCGTGTTGAAACTTGTGTTGCCTTGTTGAACCGGTACAGAAATGAAGGAATATTGGATCGAATTGTAACATGTGATGAAAAGTGGATTCTTTATGATAACCGGAAAAGAAAAATGCAATGGCTGACCCCAGGTCAAATGCCACAACAGTGTCCTAAAGCAAAACTTACCAATAAAAAGGTAATGGTAACTGTTTGGTGGTATCAGCATGGTGTTATTCACTATAGTTTTCTCCGATCTGGTCAAGCAATAACGGCAGATGTCTATTGTGCCGAACTCCGAACCATGTTGACAAAACTAGCAGTAAAACAGCCCCGACTCATGAATCGATCTTCACCATTATTGCTCCACGACAACGCGAGACCTCACACAGCACGAGAAACCATTTTGACCCTTCAGGAACTGCAGTTAGAAACCATTCGTCATCCTCCGTATTCACCAGACCTTGCTCCAACGGACTACCATTTTTTTCGTGATTTGGACAATTATCTACGTGACAAGAAGTTTTCTTCCCAGGAGGCAGTACAAAATGCTTTCACACAGTTTGTGCAGTCTAGATCGTCGGAGTTCTATCGCAAAGGCATTAATAACCTTCCCATTAGATGGCAGCAATGTATAGATAATAATGGCAACTATTTTGATTAAATAAATTTGTTAAAAATTTAAAAAATAAACAATTTAGATTTTCAGTACAAATCGGCAATTTCATACTTTAACCCCTATTATATACAATATAATCACTATCCTATCACACTTACTAACTATTGAAACTAATTTGTCATACTACCTTTTCTTAAAATAACAAATAAATAGTGTATTTTCATATCATCACGCCAATGTACCTTTAACGTCTTAATATTTTTAAAAACATCATAGTATTGTATTATTGAGATCCGGTGGTGGATACCTGGTGACCTATAGTACAGGTCGAACCTAGTTTAGGCACCAGTCTTCCGCCTCGCAATTTCATTGTACGATATTCTTTATTTTAATTACCCTGTGAAATATCGAGTTCTTAGGTTTTCGCGATTGTTATACATAGGAATGAAACTATTTTTCCGGATTTAAATCGCGTATATTTGTTTTTCAAACAAACCGACGTTTCGTTAAACAAACCGATGTCAACCGTGACCATGGGACCTGTAAAGGGCCCGAAACGTCGGTTTGTTTGAAAAAACAAATATACGCGATTTAAATCCGGAAAAATAGTTTCATTCCTATACCCTGTGAAATGTTTTGTTAAGGTGGAAGAAACAATAAATAATTTTGAATTTGAATTTGAACTAAACTAAAACTAACACTACGATCCCGGTGAGCTATATAAAATAAGTCGCCCTTCTGCTGTCCTTCACCCCCGCACGTATCCATAATGTAGTACATTCACTACTTACTACGTACTTACTATCTTGGCTTAGTTTTGCATGTAACTACGTGAGCTAAGCTAAGCTAGCTTAACTTCGTTCGCTGTGTAGCCTGCGCTTAAATAAAATAGAATTATAAATTATTGTGAGCCTAATTGTAAAGATACAATTTGAATTAAGGCTTAGTAATTTTTTATACGAACTTAACCACCACAGGTTTTTTCTAGCGTCAGAAAATACGAAGTACCTGCGTCCATTCGCTTTGCGGTAATTTTGGTGACGTCATTCTAAACGCGAAGCGACTCCTGACATTTTGCCGCGAGCAAGCATTTAGATTTTAACGAGTAGATAATATAGTCTTCTAAGAAAATAGTTAATAACAACAATCAATACGTATAAAGTCTGTCTAAACGCAAAAAAGTATAAACAATTCGCAGAGATTGATTAATAATACCTAAATAATAAATAAATATTAGACAGCATTACTTACGGTGCTCTGATCCCATAGTACCTAAGTAGTAACTAAAGCACTTGTGTTGTGGAAATCGGAAACAATGACGATTTCACAAAATCCAGACCCGCGACAATATAGAAAAAGTTGGTTTTTCCACATTGACCTGGCCGGGAATCAAACCCGAGACCTCAGAGATAGCGACACGATGAAAACCGGTGTGCAAGCCACTCGACCCCGGAGGTCATTAATTTTATTAACAATTGGAAAATATAAATATTTAAACTAAGTTTGTCTGTTTTTTATTGTTAAAGGCTACTTGCTGTGTGGTACTCTCTGACACTTTTTAGATTTGTATTCGGTAGGATAGCAACGCCTCCCGTGTGCTGTCATTCACGTAACAATGTTGGTGGTTGTTTTTTTTTTTTGCTACCGCACAGAGTTAAGTCACGTTTAGAGCGTTCTATTAAAATATTTTTATTTTTATATGAAAGTAAAATGTAAGTCATGGAACGAAAGTAAAGTAATAATAATATAAGTAGTCCTGCAAGATTGTTAGTATTTTATTAACCGACTTCAAAAAAAGGAGAAGGTTCTCAATGCAACTGTGTTTTTTTTGTATGTATGTTACGCGATAACTCCGGCAAATTTGAGAACTGATTTGGATGAATCTTTTTTGTCGGAAAAAGGTTACCTCAGTAGTGGTCCCATTTAATTTCGAAGAAAATAATCCCCCTCTACGGGTGACTGTTCACGCATGAAGACTTATTTTTATAAATAGCGCCTAAATTTTATAAAGAGCAATTGCTCGAATTGAAGCTTTTCTCTCTCAATATTATAATAGAAACGGTTGAGTAGGGATAAGTGGAAATGAAATTCCCAACCAGTGACGGTGCAGTAGGGAAGAGTGGAAACAAAATCCATTTTAAATAAATGTTTTATTCCAGCTTATTCCTCACATTTCGGAGATATATGCGACGCTGGTGTAAAGTCGACTAAATATCATTTACAAAGATTGTTGGGGAATTGTAACATAACTTTTGAAAACCTTTATACAGATTCAAATTGAAGCAAATCTCAATTCACAACCACCTACCCCTTTTTCGAGCGATCTAGAAGACCTAATGCCATTGACACCAGGACATTTCATTATCGGTAGACCGCTCACTTCCTTGCCAAGCCAGGATTATCAAGATGTGCCAAACAATCTCTTGAATCATTTCCAGCTAATTGAAAAACTTCGACAACATTTTTGGTGCAAATGGCGCATACAATATGTCTCAGAGCTAAGACACATTGAAGATGAACGCTCTAGTAGTTCTAAAGGAGAACAATCTAGTTAAAATGGAAATTGGGTCGAGTTGTAGCTGTGATTCCTGGCACTGATGGCGTGGCCGATATCAAAACTTCTACAGGAATTGTAAGATCCTTTTCAAAAATTTGTCCACTTCCTGAAGCAAGTATTGCTGGTTGAAAGGCAGGGCTTTCAACGGCCAGCGAAACGTTCACGCATGAGACTTATTTTTATAAGTAGCGCTTACATTTTATAAAGACCAATTATTTTGGTGGTTGTTTTTGCAATGCTCCAAAAATTTTGGTGTGTTAAGTCCCGTATAGTGGCGAACTAGGGAATGAATCCGGTTTCGCGCACTTTCCGGTAAACGATTTCAATAACACTTTGCAAATAGATGTAATTAACTTTTGAGGTCGGTTTTTTGTAGTAGTTTGTACTGAGATTATCAATTTTAAGCATTGATTTTAAGTTTGATTTTTAATTCGGATTCAAAATACGGTTTTATAGTTGAGTTAGGAAAATGAAACATAAATATCTCAATAAGTTTTTATTTACAAATAATTAAAAAATATGTGACAAAATGGTGTCACTGTAACAAAACTCGATAGATACGAATGTACTGTGATGAGAATGTTCGCAATAAACAACAGTAGTGTACCAAATTTAAAAATGTACATAAGGACGAATCTTTGTACAAATCCTCAAGGACAACTTAAACTTTTATGTTAGTTTCTTAAATGTAATTAATTTTGTTGACACACTTTATTCAAGGTAAGTGACTAAGTTCCACGATAGAACAACAGGGACAAAAAATTCTGTCAGTTCTACGGTGGGTGTGACTAATTCTATTGCGACGCAATTACAATTTGATACTCTTTGTTAATAGAATTTGGAATGATGGCCTGTCGTCAAACAACTTGCCCGAGAGGCAGTTCGATCGTGGTCTATTAAAATGGTATTATTAGATGATGGAACTAAATCAAAAATTCCTCATCATCTAGGTACAGGCAGCAACAAAATTATCTTTAAAGTACTACCAAAAACGTTTAACTTTAATCAATGATTAATGTGGTAAATTTTATATCTATATGTATACATAATTTTTGTACTTTGAACAAAAAACGATTTTACGTCAATGATTTAAAGGTGCACTTGAGATTACAGCTAAAAATAACTGTATAAATATTTTAAAAACTTTGATCGCATTGACATGATGGTAATAACATAATAAGTACAAGTATGGTAACTCCGTACAAACATAGCAGCGCGGCTTGTATGTATGCAAGCCCGCCGCGCACCATGTATGGACGCACACATTTCGCGAGATATGCGAAAGTGTGCGTTCGCGACGGACGCGCCAACATACAAGTCGCTGCTACTTTTGTATTAGGGCTTGCGTCCCGAAAATCTCGGTCTCGAAAATTTGAAGTCTCGACCATTTTTCGCATTTTCGAGACTAACGTATATCTCAGGAATATCGAGACTTTTGAAACTTAATTCATTTTTTTTAAATATTTCAAATCTGGTTACATGGACGTGGCAACACTGTGGGGTGGAGCTTAGCTTAGTCAATTATCTTTAGTATAGTATGTGGAGATTGAAGAACGACATTATTAAAATCAGATCATCTCTATTAGAAACTGTACTAAACGCCCTTTGTTTCTTACCCACTATGAAAATAAAAAATAACTTTCATAATTTTTTTATTTTATAATATGTTTTGATTTTGATTTGTTTTGACTGAAGGTTTGATTTTAAGTAAAGGCATATATTAGTTACGCCTAAGTGAACGCTACCGTCTAAGATACAGTCTTTTGACTAGTTTAGGAGACAGAACTTCTTAGATTTGGTACGCTTTCTTTTATATTCTGTGCTACTTTATATCCACACCTATAATTTTGTATTAGCGCTCTGCACAAATTGTACTGCAAAAGTGTTAATAAAGATATTATTATCATTAATTAAAATATCATGTTTGGACTGCCTTTACGCGTAGCGTATTTTATTACTAATTTTGAAACAGTCTCGTTCGTGGGATTTTCGAGACCGCATCAACTGTCGTTATTATTTCCCGGGACGCGGAAATACAGCGAGATTGAAAGCCCTAGATTGTACAGAGTTACCATACTTGTCTCATTATACTATGGTAATAATTTTGACGTGTAGACTTTGCATTGGTTCAATTGTCGAAATAATTTCGATGCCGACTGCATAAAGTTCATTTTTTCTATTTGATATTAAATACATAGTACACACATGTTTTATTATTATTGCGAATGTAGTTTTGGTTTTATATTTTACTATATTAGTTATAATATAAGATTAGACTATGTTGTACATTCGACAAGAGAATTACAATTACGAAATTATAATAAACTGGTATTTGATAGCTATGTGTAAATATTTACATTGTAGACTGACTTGACGTTTTTGGACCCTGAAATGGTGGCGCTAGTATCGAATTTTAACGTCAACGTGCTAGTTGTCTGTGGCTAAAATTAATTCATTAAAATGCCACAATATGGCGCGGGTCCAAATTAATTTGTCAGTTTTATTTAAGCCAATTTAAAAATACTAGGCCTTTAACAATCACTTTTTAGTAAAACTACTAGTGCATAAGATTTTCTAAGTGCAAAAGCAAAAGACACAAAACATGAATATACAAGAATTGTTTTTGAAAAAAGAAAACGTATATAATAATAAAATTATGCTTATAGTGGCACTTAAACAACAATCCTTTTCCTTAACATCCAGAGGTATTATTCATTACAATTAAGACGTAGACTAGTAAATTGTGTTCACTATTACAAGAGTTACTCTCTATTTAGGTGTTTCTTTAAAAGTTATTAGAATTACTAATTTACGTACGCAGTTCGTAAGCATAATGCGACAGCAAACTTCAAAACTAACTTACATCTGAAGACAGAGTTTCTTATACCTAGTTTTGTTGGTAGGTCAATGTACCTAGTATATATTGGCTGTAACAGTGAATTTTCGAACTGCAAAATAAATTTGTAATTCAAATTATCATGTTTAAAGTCATATTTTCTTAACTCCAAAGCTTCGGAGGCATTCGTGTTTTACGGAAATTGACGATTGCATGAGTAAATAATTTACCTTAATTATTTCCCTAAGTTCACTACAGCAATTCAAAATTTACCTTAAACATTTAAACATAATGTTCATATTCAGTTAAGTTTACGCAATGAATTACCTACCAATTGATTTTCCTGGATGTACAGGAGAACAAAAGCACGTGAACCATTACGTGACACATGACAATTGTCAAGCGCGAACAAAGTCCAAAGAGTCAAGCATGATGTGCGCTTGACTTTACACATCGGTAAATAATAATTTATAAACAACCAATTTAAAGTTACCTTAGGAGTTACATATAAAAAGTTATTTTTTATCCTTTCTCAATAATTATTGGCTTCAAAGCACAGAGTCTAGAAAATAGGACTAAAGTCTGTATTTTTTGAAGATGGAGTAAAATGACAGTTCATTGTACAAAAGTGTTGTCAGCTTGCAAGCAGCTAGTGATTGCGGTCGATAAATATTATATCGATTATCGACTAAATGTTGGTTACGCTTATGAAATAAACAGCCAAACTTGTTTCATTTGAATCATCATCGACCAATTATTCGTCCAACTGCTGGGCACAGGTTTGAATTGTTAATTTTTGAAAATTCATACATACACTAACTTTAGCAGTATATGTATAAAAATACAAATAGGAGACACATGTTCAAGTTTTTCATTGAAGTTAATATACATAATGAAATCTGCCTGTTATGATTAAAATGTGTATGACTAAAAATTTATTCCGATACTAATACATCAATAATCAAAAAAAGAATAAACAATACAATAACGCAATTAGTAATCATTAGAACGTCGTAGCATTCGCAATTCAGATATTTTTGTCAAATTTTCACCTATTTTCACAATCTATCGATAAAATTGTCGACAACAACTGCATGACTATTTAAAATTTTACGAAAACTGGCAACACTGCAAGTGTCATTGTACTTCATCTTCAAAAAGACAGATTATACTCGTATAATTAATTTCACCGTAGAGCGTAGTATAGCTTAGAACAAATACAGCAACAAATAACAAATTTATCTAAACTAACACTGATACATATAGTAAAATTATTCTAAATATAATAAGGGTGTAAATTCTGTGGCACGCATTTCTACTGTTAATTGTATAATTTCCCTTTCGAGAATTAATGTGAAAATAGCGATAGCGACATGTAAATAAATAAATATTAGACAACATTACATACGTTGCTCTGATCCCAAAGTAAGTAACTAAAGCACTTGTGTTATGGAAAACGGAAACAACGACGATAGCACAAGCACCCGAGACTATATAGGTAAGTTAATTTTTCTACATTGACCCGACCGGAGATCGCACCCGGGTCCTCAAAGATGGCCACACCATGAAAACTGGCCGCGGAAGTCGTCAAAAATTTCAAAAACGACGGTATACATTGCTATTTGCTTACTTAGAAATTTAATCTTTTTTTTTTTTTTTTTTCAAATAAAAGTCATATTTTTTCGTTATGGCAACTTTATCTACCCGAAATTTGGGGACAGTTTTTGCCCATATCAAGTTTTTAAATGACTGCATTTTCCCGCCGAAACTTTATTTTCACACATTCGATACCGTTTAAAAATATGTACCACAGAATTTGAACCATAGAGTAAATATAATTAGTATAAGAATAGATAATGGCCATTATTAATTTAAGAATGTCATTCTTTCGTAACAAGATAATTGCGAAATAAGAATTTACTACTACAACGACAAGGGTGACCGCTGTGGGTGAATCCTGTTAACCCATCGAGTATAATATACTCGATGGGTTAACCATAGATTAATCGGTTCAAAATTATAATGAATTGAAATTGACACTCGCTAACATGTACCTAATTCTGTTTAGTATCAGATAAACTCTATACTCTGACACTACTTAGTATCAAATAACATCTCTAGCATCTGATATTATTTAGTATAAAACAACATCTCTAGCATTTGATACTAATTAGTATCAGATAACATCTCTAGTATCTGATAACTTCTCTAGCATCTGATACTGTTTAGTATAAGACAAGTGTTGTCATTTTAGTGAAATGAGATGACATCTGATACTATATAGTATGATGAATATGGTCATCTCATTTCACTAACATCGCTAAATAGTATCAGACGCTAGAGATGTTCGCGAATGTCGACTTTAAATAATACTGATTTCTTGAAAAGGAAATTAAATTATTAGTTATCGCATTAGCGATTGTTTTTTTTTTCAGTTGCTTTGTTTTATTGTACCGAGAAGTTTACAATTAATGACAAACTTCTTTACCCAAATTCAAACCGCGGAATTCGTTCTATTCTTCTTGTGTATATTCGTCGAAAATTCTAACTAAGCAAATACTTAAAAAGTTATGCATAAAGCATTATTACATATTTCTCTACACACAATTACTAATTACAACAACATTAAAGAATTCCCATTTTTATTGTACATTACAAAAATTCACTAATAAAAAAAATTGCACGCAATAATGCACCGTCACGTTACGAGATAGGAATCATTTCACTAGATACAATTTGCTGTATCAATCATTGTTCGTTTTTTGATACTTTAAAAATATTATTGCAAGAAGCTCTACATGGGCAAAACGTATAAGATTCTCATTTCGTACAAGATTCTCATAGATTCTATTTCGTACAAAGTCATAAATAGATTATGCCTATAAAAATATCTAGAAAATCAAACTTTTATTATCATCAGAAATCAGAATAGATAGGTATAACCTAATTTAATTAAACTTAAAAAAAGGATGAGATAATACCTCTCTCTGAAATGCCGGTATTATTATATGACTGTGTAGCCAACATTACCTTATTTAAAAAAAAAATTTGTAATTGTAAGTAAAGTTGCAATTATTTTGTTTGCCAACGATTGCCAACGAAACTATTTTTCGGACGTTTCAGACCCTTCACAAGTTCCAATGTCACGGCTGTCTGTCTGTCTGTCAGCCGTGACATTGAGACCTGTAACCGCCATGGCCCGAAACGTTTAAAAAAACAAATATAAACGATTAAGATCCGAAAAAATACTTTCCTTTTCTATATGTAACAATAGCGAAAACCTAAGAACTTGGTATTTTGTTATGATTTCCTTGCCTTTTACTTTTTAACCAATTTCAAAAAAGGAGGTTCTAAATTCGACTGCATTTTTTTTGTTTTTTGTATGTGTGTTACGCGATAATTCGGACCGAACCGATTTTGATGACAATTTTTTTGTTGGAAAGAGGGTATCTCAGTCTCGGTCCTACTTAAATTTGAAGAAAATATTCCACCTGTAAGGGTAGCAAACAAGGGGATGACTCCCGTTTCGCCCGCTTTCCGGTAACCGATTTCAATAAAACTTGGCAAATAGATGTAATTCCAAGAAGTTTTGAGCTCGGGTCGAGTTTTTTTGGTACTCTGTACAGAGATTTTTAGAAGTAGTATTTTTAGTACCGTTTGCCTAAAGTTGTATTCTACTCCGAGATAGCGGAAGGCAAACGGAAGCATGGTGCTCAACATCTCGCCATAAGGATGCGCTCAAGAGACATCTACACGCTTGCGCTATTGATACATCAGGTTGCGAGGGGCTCGCTTAACTTAAGTCGTCTTGGCGGTCTGATATCTATAAAAATGTAAAAACATTCGAACAATAGCGATTCGAAACATTATACGAAAAACGTCAAATGATTAAAGAGAGACCTAAGACCTATACATATACTTTCAACTCTGCAGGCCAACGTTATTATAGTCCATCTGTTTAGGTACTTAAATAAATGTAAACAATCTTGAGATGTCTATTTAATGAAATATACATTTATAAAATGATTTTCCCTTACCTTCAAATACAAAATACAAATACTTAGCTTCATATGAAATTGCATGCCTATTTTTATACCTATTGATTTGTAAAGCATGTGTTTCAATAAAAAGATGTATCAAGATTGTTTACATTTAGTTAAGTACCTAAACAAATGGACTAAAGTCTGTTTGTGATCGGGCATTTAAAACAAAATTCGGTATGGCTAGTCATATTAGGGCACAAGCTAGGAAATAATCTCAAAGGGTCGCTGTTGTCGAAATCGATAAGGAGGACTATATCTAGGGTCGGCGGACATCATTCATTTAAATTAATACATTTACCGACTGAAGCACATAAGTCAAATCATTTATTACTTCATTGATTTGTAACTTAAATTCTAGTGGCGTCTTTATCAAATTTATCAATCTCTTCACATCTTCCAACATTACAAACAACACAAAAAATATAGAATTATATGTATATTAAAAAATGAAGCATTTTTCGACTTATGTGTTTTAGTCCGACCTACAATCATTCCGGTATTTCAGAGGGAGGTTTTATCCACTGTATATGTGTTACTTGAAGTTTAGGTAAATATACTCTGTTTTATTTCGAACTCTGCTTATATTATTGTAATATATATTGTAATACTAACTAACAACGTAAATTAAATTTGTTTCCACGAAATAATAAAATTCCTTACAAGAAACACTTAAATGTTTTATTGAGAGGGGTAAGAATAAAAATGCTTACCCCAACCGAATTCATTTGTTCCTGCTTATATTGTCCATCACTATGTACTTTCATTCTTTATATGTATATTAACGGCAGTGTTTTAATGCACTTTAGTTCACGTTGAGGTAATTATCTTATTTTGTTATAAGTAGACAAAATTATTGATATACAATTAGCGCATGTAAAACTCAAATTAAAAATCGCTTAATAAAAACAAGACTTAATAAAAACAAGACTTAAGTAGAAAATTATAAAATAGCTAGAGTAAATTAAAACTACTAATGTAGTGTAAAATTTACACTAAGCATGTTTCATACATCACAGATCTAAAAAATAGTATTTGATTGTTCACTCGTACAAAAAAGTAGGCAATTTGTAACATATAATTCATAACCTAAAATTTTTTTCTAAACTTTTACACACGACCCAGCCTTACAAGACGAAGAAAAAGAAATAACTTAAGTGTTTGTGAATTATATTTAAAACAAATAGTCTCGTAACTCGAAAATGGTAGAATTAAGAAAACACGATTTGAAATTTGAAATAGGATTATTTTTATTTAAACATTATTTATCCACTTACGAACGAGATTATAAATTAGTCCCATGCCGTAATTTTTGAACTTTCATATCGTGCTTTCTCAACTCCGCCATTTTTTAGTTAGGACAGTATTTTGTTTCAATGTACGATATATAAAAAGAAATACGTAAATAAAAAATTCGTCACGACGAAAAATAATAAAAATTAAAATAGAATATTAACTAAATTATCGACGAAGTAGACTTTATTTAAATTGTGATTATATTTCATTTATTATATTATTATATTTACATATAATTTTTAGTGATAATTTGTAAAAAAAATGCACTAAACTAATATAAAAGTCTAATCACTAGCCATTTAAATCGCAATTATCGAATATTAAGCTGGATATACTCCACCATCATGTATCACACGCGATTTATTGTTATTAAAATAAAATCGCAATCGGCAATCGTACAATTATCAGGAAAAAAACCATACCATGTGACCCTTGTGACGTCATATGTAGGCAAGCAAAGAAATGTCACAAGACTCAATGTTCGCGTGTTACCTTGTCGTTTCTACGTTTAATTACTTTTTCACTAAAACCTGTAAAAATTTTGGATTCAGGACTGCAGTCAATTAATGCGTAAAATTCTCGCAAATGGCAATTTGTTTACCTACAAATGACTTTTTCTTCTTTCTACTTTTTTGCGCCGTTTGCGCGGCAATTTATTTTTAATTATATTTAAACTTACTTTAAGAGACTTGAAAGACTTTATTTAAATAAAGTATTATTTTTCTTGACGTAGCTATCCATTATGGTTTTTTTAATCCAGAAAGTTGTTCAATTCCTTATTAGAATTCATACTATGAATGCAAATTGGTATTTATTGTATCAATCCCTTCGGCACGAACAGACGTAATAATTCTGACGAGAAAAAGTTATTTACACATTTCGATGCAGCATTTCGCGGTGACACAAAGTAAATAACTAATTTTAGTTGAATTTGTCCGTTGCTTTAGTACTCGATAATACAGAGATATGAAAATACTTTTGATATAAAAGAATATCACAAACGTGCATGAATAATTATTAAAAGCGATTCGCGTTATATTAAGTTAATACGCTCAATACTCCAATTGTAAAAGTGGATTAAAAATTTCATTGAATGTCATAAATATGAAACTTGATTTATAGCTATAGCAATTAGCTATTGTTTATATACAACACAACGTTAACATACAATGTAAGGAGTCAACACATTTATCGACACTCAATTATACAGGGCCGGTCAAAAAATCATTATGTCCATGTAATAAAAACGAAAAACGAATACTAATTAGTATCAGATAACATCTCTAGCATCTGATACTGATTAGTATCAGACAACATCTCTAGCACCTGATACTGTTTAGTATCAGACAACATCTTTAGCATCTGATACTGTTTAGTATCAGAAAGCATCTCTAGCACCTGATACTGTTTAGTATCAGACAAAATCTCTAGCATCTGATACTATCTAGTATCAGATAACATCTCTAACATTATTTAGTACCCGACAACATCTTTATCTAGCATCTGATACGTTTAGTATCAGATAACATCTCTAGCATCTAATACTATTTATAATACACATACTATTTTTTATCCTGACTCGTTGTTTTGTCGTTCCTATTGCACAGACATAAGAGTGTGTTCTTTCTATCTCAAGCAGGTTACGCGTGAATAAGTGTGGTAACACTCTTACTGTAAAATTCCCGCCATTGTTCAGTCCTAATGTATATGCTACCTGCATGAACAGTTGAAATAATTACTTCACGTAATTTGAATCTGTGTACTCAGAGGGCGCATTCTATTCAACCGAGCGTCTTTTATTTCTAATCTGTTGCTTTAAAAAAAAAAATTAGTTAATGCCCATTCCAAGTTTTTTAACACTTTTCATATAACGACCAACTAACTGACCATCACATCGTTTTACAAAAAATATATTTCGTAAACTTGCCCTACTACAATAATATAAAAACGTATATTTACACGACACTTATCGATTCTGCCTTTTGGTATATTCCATATGTATTTGTTCCCATATTTATGCACTGTCTTCAATTATTATGCTTTATATTATGTTTGGATATTTAGTACCTGCTTTTGCTTAGACTAAATTTTTGTTCTCCTTTATAAAATTGAGCAGAGGCACCTAAAGTATGTAATACGTATAAATACAAGTAGAAATGCAAACATAATAATTCTATTTTATCGCTTCAGTCAGTTTACGTAGTAGCGATATACATCAACACCGGTCGTCGTAATCGAGGTAGACGGTCACGTGTACCAAATTATAAATGGCTCTATACTACAAAGGTTTAAGTAATCAATTAAATGTAAACAAACCGTAATGAAGTATTTTATGAGGCATTACCTGGTTACTTATTGTAAAATTACAATCAAGAAAGTAATTCACAACAATACAACATTTCGAACTACCTATTTAAAATAGTACCAAATATAAAATATTTAATTGAAGATGTTTACGTTCCTACGATAAACAACCTAAAATCCAACCATTAAAAATATGACATCTAATGCGACCAAATGAAAGAGTACAGCAATAATACGACGTATGAAACTCTCTACCAAATATTGCATTTGGTCGGTTAACCAAGTGACAGCTGAAGTTTGTTTTCCTTTTTGTTAATTACCTAAACCTTTATACTATAGTGTTTATTATTATGATCATAGAGGCGATTATTGCTATCAATAATAATTAAATACAGAAGCGCGTGTCGCTTAGGCTCGACAATCGCTTCTCGTAGCTATATTTATTAACACGCGACTATTGCGGACTGTGGGGGCTCAGAAGTGCCACTGCTGGAGGCGTCAGAGCGTCAGAGCTGCGTGTCGGAGGGCGGCTTGTCGGGCGCATGCGCCAGCGGCAGTGCGGCGGCGCAGGCGTGCGCCTCGCCGGGGTTCATGTCGATGCGGCCCGCCTTGCTCCACACCAGCAGGTCCATTATGAACGCCAGGAACATCAGCCCGGCAGACAAACCTGGTCGCGCATTATAATTATTATTCAAAGTTGTACTACGAGTTATTACCCTGCCCTGTCCGTGTCGATACATACTCGAACCTGGTATATTTGTAAAGTTAAATTGTACAAAAAATGTATTGGCGAAGGATGTAAAGTCTGAGAAACGCAAACAAAGTGATACTTGTCACAATCCCTAAGACTAAACGTTTCCAAAGTAACTATAATGCAATGTGTGGAAAAGCAACAAAATACCGGATCGATTTAAATCCCTTCCATTGGCTAGATTTAAAAGGGAATTGCACACTTGGCTTCTAGTTATTGTACTCGATTGACGATTTTTTCAAATATAAAGGTGGTTGATCCCAAATTGATGCATATATGCATGCAATCTATGCAATCTTTAAATAATGAATTTATCTTGTTTTAGTTCTATCAATTTCTTAATGTATTATATTATTTGCATACTCTTATTTAAGGCTAAATATGATTAAGTTCTCCAAACTAATGTTACCAGCAACATTTATAATATTATAAATGTTGGTGGTAAAATTACTTTATTTAAAGCAAATAAATGATATTCTATTCTATTCTACACTCCCAAACACATGATACATATTTTAAGTAGCAGTAGAGCTCAAATAGTTCGTCCAGGGCAGTACTGCCACCTTATCTATTTCAGCTGTAAGGGTGCTAGTGAAATTACAGGAAATGGGAATTGTCAACTTATGTCTCGGAGTGACGGACGCAGTAGCACACCTATATATACCTACATATCGACGGTGTTTTCTGGAAAGGGTGTAAGCGTCATTTCGTAGATTTTTTCAGGAAACTTGGCTTAGGTTTTAACGACTGCTTGAAAATATTTACGTCTTGTATTAAAATTCAATTTTAAAACTCAAATCTAATTAAAATCAAAATTGAATTTTACAACAGGGCGTAAGTATCTAAAATGAAAAATCTACGAAATGTCGCTTACGCCCTTTCCACAAAACACCAATGAGAAGTAAAAATGTAATTATAGTCGCTACTTGTTGCAACATATTAACTTTTTTATTTACACATTTCAAATTTTGCCGTTGGCACACTACGTCTCCCTTTCCGTTTAGCTTTCCCCCACTTCAAAGATTGTCTGGAAGAGATCGCTCTTAGCGATAAGGCCGCTTTGCCCACATCAGTTTCAAGTTGTTTATATACAGCAGTGTGTATGTGCAGTTCTTTGTTCTTGCCTGTGAACAGTCCCATATCATTCTACATATAAGTTTTGTTTATAGTGCCCCTCCCTATCAACCTCTTGGTTATGCGGAAAGGGCACTATGACCTGTGCGCGCACAGGAACCTTATAAGTTCAGGTTCTGACCCCAGATCGGCCATTGTACAGGGTTGTTACAGACTTCTGTCACTTGACTTCATTCGGTTCTTCTAGAGGCTAGTGCCTCGGGTGAGCCGCCCTGGGTGTACGTAATGTACCTCCCTATTTTCCAGGTAGGTACCGGAGCCGCAGACACGCTCACTTCCCGTTGCGCATTGCACAAATAGCGGTTGCCACCGCTATGCCGTCAACTCTGAGTCCACTACCAAATCTAACTGAGCATGCGGAGTCGTTACAGCTTTGCAGAGATATAGCGTCTCTTAGCGTATTCTATCGCCTGTACCACGGTGAGTGCTCTGAAAAGTTATTCAACCTTATCCCTTCCTCTCCTTTCCATCAGCGGACCACCCGTGCCGGACTGCGTTGCCACAGATGGACGGTCAGTTCAATACCGCCCTGCACTAAAAAGTTTGGCAATTCGTTTTTATGCCGAACCATCAAATTGTGGGACCAACTCCAGGCGCATGTATTCCCTCCCCTCTATAACATCGGGTCCTTCAAACGTAGTGTGAAGAAGCATTTGGCCAGACCGGCAAAATGATAGTGACGGAGTGAAGATATTTGTGTTTTCCATCCGTTACTCTCATCTCTGGACTGTATTCGCACTTTCCATCAGGCGCGGTGCAGTCATTTTGCCGAGTCACAATAAAAAAAAAATAAAAAATCTCCTCATTGTTGGTGGCGGAGCTGTAAGGCACACTCACTCCCCGACGCCGAAAAAAACGATGTCTCTCCAGTCCCCAATAACCTAAGAGGTCCTGGAGGGTCCGGAGGATATCTAGCTTATCCTCTACTAGCTCCCGTGGCTAGTGCCGGAGATGCCAGTTGCAGGTCCTGCGACAATGTCAGGACTTAGCTTCCAACTTAAAGGGAAACTCACGTGCCCCGCGCGTCTCCTCGCTTCAGGCCCTCAACTAGACCGCTACTAAGACGCGTGCTCACGAGACAGACGCCCCGGCTGATGACACAGATAGTCAACCGGGGCAGATAAACACGTCCGTCTCTGCAGCTAACCACAAACCCCAGCGAGTCCGTATATCGAGTAGCAAAGGCGTATCACTGGCGGAAGGCTAGGTCTGAACGACCGCTGTACCCTGGTTGAGCCCATAGTCTCTCCGGAAAACCCTATCTCTCGGGTCGGTAGATAGGGACATTGCGTATGAACAATAAAAAGTATATCTATTCCACATCGCGCATATAATACGATAAGATAAGACAGAATTAGTAAGAACACTGTATTGGTAATAATCGCTACTCACCCAGAAAGTAGTGCCGCAAACTGTCACTGTCGTAAGAGGCGCAGGTTCCGCCTGGATCCTTGCAGGCGATGTCGCGCAGTCGACATGCCGCGTCGATGGCCGCGCCGAATATAATCGGACACGGCACATTGCCGAACACACCTATCGCGAATTGAATCACGCCCATAGCCATCGCTTTGTCTGCGAATCGAGAATTAAACAAATTTGTACGTGACTGAGTGAAGAAAAGCATACTATTACGAGGGACAACACAGAACATAATCGGTAAGTTAGTACTTCTTTCAGAAATTTAGTGTTATTGTATTTATTTATTTTTTTATTTAGGCATTTATTTCAGGTCACATAGCCCATTTTTTATACAAATGTAAGGTACATTATATATACCTTAAGGACTAACTAACAAACATACAATACAATATAACAAACTAAATAACTAATCTACACGTATTGCACTTGTCGGCGATGTGTGCCGCAATCTGGTGTCAGGCAACCGGCCGCAGAATCGCCGATACATGACACCCTTCAGCCAGAACACTTCCTTCATGAAGGTCGTTAAATGTTCGGTCGGCACTATCACCACAAACGAATTAAAATTGACGTTGTAGCGGGACTCCAACCGCTCGACCCTCGTAATTGGAACGAGCTCTTGATTGTCGGTATATTCTGTGTTTACTTTTCAGTAACTCAATTTGATGCAACTTAATTAGTATTACAGTTAGCCTCAAGGACCGTTTACATAGGGCCAATTGACGAGCCATTATGGCGTTGTATAAATAATAATAATAATAACGCACATATCGAGTTCTTAGGTTTTCGCGATTGTTATACATAGGAAATGAAACTATTTTTCAAACAAACCGACGTTTCGAGCCCTTTACAGGTCCCATGGTACCTGTAAAGGTGGTGTATGTAGGAATTAAACGTAGGCCATACAAATATTTCTCCCAGCCCGGGAATCGAACCTGGGACCTCCGCTTTGGAGTCCGGCATGGTAACCGTTCGGCCACTGAGGCAATTATTGCACACGTGCATGAAATTGGCTCATGTAATGACCTTGTGTGAACGTGCATCCAGAACCACTCCACTAGTTTGCCATGATGTTTAAGAAAATTATAGTAATACTGACTGTAGTGTAGATGGACGTTGCGAATTTGGCACTTTGCAATAGACTAGCTAAATAGCTTGTCTTTGTGGAATGGCTCGTCAATTGGCCCCACGAAAATGGGCCATTAGTTCGCTGCAATTTCATTTGTTTTTAATTATATTTCATTATTTACCATGTTGTCTATTTAACGATATAGTAATTTCGATGTCTAGGCGTTTTACTACCAAGACATTGTAAGTTAGTCTTTCTGCAAAAATGGTCGTTTTGCGATCTAGTCCTTGTGCTGATCCGCATGCTGATTTTGATACAAATAGGAATCGAACCGATCGCGTTAGTCTCGAAATCAGACGGGTTTCCGAGCAAGAATTTGAACCTGATTCCTACTACATCTTTCTAATTTGCGAGTTAAATGAACCATTGTTCCGATTTGAAAAGTCAAAAGTTTCCGATCGGCCAGTTGTCTCCAATCGCATTATTGTATGCGCCTCGTCTCGGAAGAGGCGCAGTTTCCGGAGAGGTAATCAAAATCAAGCTGCATGTCATTTGGAAGATATAGTTATTATGAGACCAACCCAACAATTTAAGTAGACGGCGTTTGGATACATTTTATTTTGTTTAAGAGTAGCGCCACCTACCCATTAGTACGCGGTAATAATTTATAAAACACAATGCCATCTATTGATACGAATATTTGTAAAGGTTCAGAAAATAATTTATTAGCTCATGGTCAATATTTGAAAATATATTACAAGAAACAAAACCGACTACTTGTATTTCATATTAAAGAGGTATTAATTTATCTCCACGGCAATTTGAGGGAGCAGAGGAAAAATTCCTAATCTTCGATTTGATTTTAGAGATGTATATCCACTTTAAAGTTAAAAATAAAATATTGTATGAGTAACTACATGATATATTCAAGCATAGATATTAATCAGAAACATAAAACAATAAAGTTTCCTCGATAGATAAAAATCACCAAATGACCTCTAATTTTCAAATTTTTTCGATTTATCCTCGAAATGCTACAGGTTATTAGGACAAAAATTAGATAATTAATTATAGTTATGCATGATCGACAACTGTCACTATGAATTTTTTTAAATCCCTTTAGTTTTAGAGTTATTCCGCTAAAACGAATTTGATACTTTTAATGCGCAAAATTCAACCTCTCCTGTCGCATGTCACGCGAACTTCAGGCATATATTTGTTTCACAAATTTGGGCGGAGCCAACGTCAAAACTTTTTTGGCATGAGAGCTCTTAATATAAACTAGTTCCAGGATATTGATCAGCGCCATCTAGGTATAAGACGGGGTTTTGACATTTTTCAGAGTTACGATCTTTAGTATGCAGGTATCTGTAGTATAGACTCCTCTGAGTTATTGATGTGAAACATACAAACGATTTTATTATCGTTAAAGCCACATTCCAACAAACGTACCGTGCTTGTCAGTGCACCGTATAATAAGCAGCACTGCGCCGACCTCCCCGCTGGAGTGAATGAACATGATCGCGGCGAAGAGCGCCACGAAGACGTAGATCTGCTGACAGGATCCCCCGCAGGTGCCGCTGAATGCCACGCCTTGCCCATCCGAGATGAGGCTCTTCGACGTATTGAACAAGTTATAGCGCTGGATGCTGAAATATAATTACGACTTTATAAAGATACTTCAGTAGCAGTATACGTACTTGTTGAGGACCTCGTCCAGGGAAGTACTGTCACCATACCTATTTCTGCCGCCAAGACCCTGTGTCGCAGGTGCCCTAGATACACACATAGGCTACCACAAAGTACAGTCAAACTCACGAGAGAAATAAATGTAGGCCATACAAATGATAGCCGTTCGGCCACGGAGACAATTAATTTTGTGACGGTGTGACCTCCTTACACCGTCATCTCACCTCTTTGTATCGCCTCTCTCCGCTTGTATCCTATCATTTTTTATTTTACATGTATTTAAATTTTAAATTTGAATTGTTCCATCTTCCTTCACTTTCTCATTTTGTTTTCGTACCACGGTCACTCCCAGCTCGACCGCCACAACAGTCGGAGCTGTTAATAAGCTAATCATGTGTAATAATTTATAAGTCGACAGCCTTTATGTATCTATTTCTGTAATTCAGTTTCTCGGTCCATTTAGGGGTAAGTGCCTTAATAATAAGGTGTAGGGAGCGTTTTATACTGTTATACCTGTTTTTTTACATTTACTTTTATATTGTTACAGCCTTTCTTTAAACTTTACTTCTTTAATAAATTTTGTGGACCGGAAGTTTCCCATTTCATTGCCGTCAACCTATTCACGGCTAGTTAGGGTTACAACCCTTTAAATTTTAAGTAGCTAAATTAATAATAATTATTATTATTCGTATTGTTCGCCAGTTGTCGAACCCAAGTCTCTGACCCCGGACGACATCATTGCCGAGGAATTTATTTATTTATTTATTTATTACAACTTACACTAACAGCATATAACTAAACATGTTGGAATACCGCCTCTCCCGTTTAAAAATTGAAAATTAACCTTTCAGGCCATGAGAGAGGCGAGTCTTAAATAAATATCCATAACAATATAGTTGGCGAAATGTTATTTGCATTCGTCTTATGATCTTTGGAGTACAATAGGACAAAAGAGTGAACCGTCTCGGTAACGCACGTCCCATCTTTTTTTTATAATACCATATCTTGAGCCTGGTGGTGGTTAGCTACACGCCTGTTTACAAAAGTTGTTGTGCCACTCACAGCTCTAAACCGCAAATACCGGAGGAGCACTACAACTGCGCCCGTCACCCTGAGACATAAGTTAACAAGTCACATGTGCCTGTAATTTCACCAGCAACCTTCCCTTCTAAACCGGAACGCAGTGCTCACATTACTGCTTGGCGGCAGAAATAGGTAAGGTCCTCTGTATTGTCACGTAGCCTCTATTGTTCCGTAGCCTCTATTGTCTCGGGTGTGGGTGTTTGTGGTACCGTCGTTGTTTCCGATTTCCATAACACAAGTGTTTTAGTTACTTACTTACGCTCAGAGCAACGTATGTGACGTTGTCTAATATAAATATAAAAAATACTTGTCTACTCGGTAACTTTGCTAAATTAAATTAAAATTAATAGAAACGCAAACGATGTCTTTAGAGTTAGTAAGTTACACACGACGACTTTTGGCAGCAATGCAAACGCGATACAGTCGCTAAAGACGTTTAGCGACCTTTACACGAGCGCCATTCAAGAAGGAAGGCCTGTTCCTGGCAGTGACATCTGGCATTTTGCGAATCTAGCATTTTGCGAATCTGGCATTTTGCGTTTCTGACATAATGCGTCAAAACGATACAAACGCGATGCACGTTTTAATTAACTTACCTATTACTAACTTAATGCATTCATTAATTTCACTTTTAAACTTACAATTAACAAAACAAAATAATGTGCAAACCTCATTGACTTACATTATATGGACGTCGGGTCCGCGCTAAAAAGTGTCCGACTTTATAGGGCTTTATATAATATAAAATCGTATACAGAGCGTCATTCACGCTTTAGTCTTCGTTTGTTCGACTGACAGCGAAGCAAGCAAAATTAGACAGTACTGCGATGACATTACAATTTAAATTCAACGTTTTAGCTTTTTCATATTCCCTTACATGTCACTACGTTTAAATAGGGACATTGGACGTTTAAATAGCGACTTGGGACATTTTTTTCGTGGTCTTTGTATTAGACCCGTCGTCCATTTATTTGTAAGTCAATGATAAACCTATACAGATTTTTCGTACATAGTTATTCAACATCTAAGAGACTGTATCGACGTAGTCGCGCGTTTGCGTCGATACAATCGCCTACAAATCGCAAGTGTAACGTTTCACGAACGCGCGTTTGCATCGCTGCTAAACGTGACCATTAGTGACCACTTTTAGGAGGCATTTGTTAATTTTCAAATGCACGAACGTGGTGTTATAGTACTAACTTCTGTACGGCCTTCTCCCCGTGCATATTGGCGTCGATGCAGGAGCAGTTGTAGTACAACCAGGTGCTGTTGTCCAGCTGCTTACTGCTCGCACACCCCGCCTGGCACGGCGTTAGGTACGTGTATGAATCCTGTTAAGGACAAGTTTGCACTGAATTAAGGTCTAGTTGAAAATTAATACAAATTGACAAGTTTTGTTCGCTACTCTCAGACTTGAACCATCTGACGCAACATTTAGGCACCAGCTGAAAAACCTTTTCTTGAAAAACCCTTCATACCCTATTAATTAATTTATGTTTAGTTATTTATGTTTATAAATTACCACTTACTAATTAATACAAATTATAAATTACCTTAAAATGTAACTCTATTGAGTATTGTCTATTTTTTTTTTTTCAATAGATTGCATTAGTGGTAGACGTAACTAAAAGTTTATTGGCATGAATGCAACAACACAAAACCACACTGACATACAAATAATTATTTGACATACAATTACAATTAAATATAGAGCAAAGATGCAAAGTAGATAGTATAGTTTGTGTTGTAGCGTCAATAGCGTTATGCATACACGATACTTATATCTGCATATTATACTGCAGTAACTTACCACAGCGCCGATTGTCAGCATGTCAGCTGTTTTTCAGTCATTACATACTTTAGTTTCTAATCAAAAAATAATTTTAATGTTGCTCAATATAACTTGAATTTAAGTTGCCTAAGTCAATATGAAAAAAATTATCTCATTCAAAAACATTTAACACAAACATAACCAACAATATAAAAGAGTTTACTTATTATTAACCCTTAATTATTAATGTGGCTTCACATTGGCAACAACTCAGATGTATCTCTATATCTGGTTTTCACGATCGTTAAATAAAATTTCTGAAATATATTAATTATTTAAATGCCTCCATATTGGCAACAACTCACAAATGTATCTCCATACCTGACCACAAACAGGCGAGTAAGGCGCAAGATCACAGCGGCAGTCGACGCTGCAATCGAGGATTGTAGTGTTCGTCAGGCCTGTCTCGCCTATAAGTCGATAGCTTTCCTCTGGGCAGCTTATAAACATTAATAGCACCATGCCTGGAACGTTACATTGGTATTGCTTAATTTATATTTTTTTAGATCTGGGCATATTCCACATAAATAGTATTAGTTATTTAGAATAAAATAGAGATTTATTACAATGCATATATACAAAAAACAAATAATGATAACATTTACGCTGCCTCCGTGGCCGAACGGTTACCATGCCGGATTGCCACGTAGAGGTCCCAGGTTCGCATACCGGGCCGGGAGAAATATTTGTATGGCCTACATTTATTTTGAGTTTGGATGTAATTTGTGGTTTCTATGTGTGTGTCCATAGCACCAGCGACACAGGGTTTCCTTAGTGCGGGGCTACATCGAATTGTATGTTGAGTGTGGGAGTTATTTATATTATTATTACTTAGGCAAGCAAAACGAAATAAAAACAAAAAATACAACAAAACAAAAAACAACATAAAATAAGACAAACCGACAAGATAGAAAATATAACTACTACAATAAATGTTGTACTGTCATTTGTGCGATTGTGGCGTACGCAAAAGGACTTCATTCAGCATAAGCCACAGCTATTTAATGCCTATTTAATGAGGACGTTAATTCGCCTAAATGCGAAGAGTGTAACCGCGTAGGGAAAATATACTATGTGATAGCGGAATGTATACGGATCGAAGCAGAAAGGAGCCAGTACGCGGTTTCTTTGTCTTGTACGAGACAATGTCGGTCTCTTTAACAGTATCCTTTCCTCACCGACATCGGACGAGGCTAAGGCGGTATATAAATTAGTAGCCAAATGTCGTATTGGCAGACGATAACAATGTAATGCAGAACGATAGGGGTGGCATATTCACTGTGTGAAAAAACCCTTTTACATTTAAGATAAAGAGAAAAAAATGTATTATTTTTTATGATACTAAGTAACGGGACGAACAAGTCGTACGCCTGGTGTTAAGCTACACGCCTGTCCATAACAGTTGCAGTGCCAATCAGTGCTTTAAATCACGATCTGAAGGCACTGATGAAACATTCTCGTGTGCCTGTAATTTCACCAGCCTTCATGGGGTATTACTGCGTTCCGGTTTTGATGGGTAAGGTGCTGGTGAAATTACAGGCACATGGGACTTGTGAACTTATGTCTCAGAGTGACGGGCGCAGTGACAATGCCCCTAAGATCTTTGCGATTTAAAGCTCTGAGATTCCTATCTTTGTCCAGTGTTGTTTACCACCGGCATACGAATATTAACAAAAAATACTGACCAGCGCTGTAAACAGCGGCGGTGGCGGCCGTCCACGCGGCTACCTGTCGCGCAGTAGGCACCAGCTTGAGGATCACGACGCCCGCCGTGATAATGCCCACGCCCATCACCAGAATACCACCAAGGCCTACAAAATGCGGGACAAATAAATTAAATATAGTCATGCTTACATCTTCCATCTTTAATAGAGCAATTACTCTATCAAGAGTAAACATTCGAGTAAAATATAAATACAGTTAGGTATATACAGGGTTACTTGTAAACATCGAGTATATAACCACAAATAGAGACGAAATAAGATCCATCCATCCCAAATTAGAAGTCACAAATTAGAAATCTGAAATAGTACAGCGCCAGCAACTGACCTGTGTGTACGTCTCCGTATATTCCAAAAATATTCTGCATGTAATAAAGATAATATCTGTAACTATGACTAACTATTCCATTCGGTGGTGTGGAAAAAACAGCAAAACATCTGATTACAAAACAAACATAATTGAATATTAAATGTGTAATTTTTCAATTTTCGTCCATTATAGCAAAGCTCAAGTTAAATTGGCATTTTTGAAGTGAAACAATTGACGACACCGGTCAATTGTTTCGAACTCGGTCTGGCCAATCGGAGCGCAGTTGTCACAGTAATGATATGGCAGAATAGTTTCAAACAAATTAAATTACTTTTCGTCTCTATTTCTGGTTATATACTCGATGTTTGTAAAATACCAACAACCTCTCAGGACTATATTACTAACATCATAAACAACCACTTTTGTGCCATGACTTTTAATAATTCATCATGTTTTACTTTCGTACAAAAATAAACATATTTAAATAGATTAGATCGCACTTAACGGTGATAACTTTGTTAGTAGCAAAAAAAAGCAACCAATATTACATTTATATTTTCATTTCCAATAAAATATATAAAATTAAAAATCAATTGCTTATACTCGAATTTTCGCAGTATCCATCTTTCTTGTCTAAATCGAATAACAAAAACAATTGAAAGTAGATATTCAAATGTTTCAAATTTAAAAAAAAAAATCACAGAAACCATTTGAAAAAAGTTTCATTCGAAAACCTCAAACCATGAAGATTCTATGAAAATTCAAAGAACCTATTGCAATAAAACGGCAATTTCATACTTTAACCCCTAATATTATCATCGACCATTCACTACTGAAATAAAGATTTAATTTATATAATAATAATGTAAATTTGTAAACAGTGGAACTCTCAACTTATGTTTGTATCTAATGGTAGTATTGGACTGGAATATTGTTAATTTACGGATTAGTTTTTAAGTTCTCATGCAAGTGACAATTGTCTTAATGAGCATAAAGTATCTTTGAACTCAATGTTATTAGGTTCTCGCAATAGCTCCACATAAGAAATAAAACTATTTTCTCGGATCTATGGTCACAAAATTAAAAAGCAATATAAAGTATGAAGCTTCGTTCGCACCATGCGTCTTTTCATTTAGTTGAGTTTTACTTATTTGATTGTTTCGGACGGATGTGAGACGAAGAACGAGAGTGCAGGGCCTGACTATCAACCACACGCGGTTTAGATCCGAAAAAATACTTTCATTTACGTACATACATATCACCACGCCTGTCTAGCACCGTGGTAGGCACAGGCTATGGATCTCCACTTGCTACCCTCCTAACAAACCTTTTTCTCCTCCACTCCCATCAGTCTCTTCATACATGCCTGATTATTCTTGATACTTTTAACCCGGCCTTTTTTAAGGACATCCCCAATCTGATTGAGATATGTACGCCGAAATCTACCTCTCGTTACTTCTCCATCCACATTCGTTGTATAAATTTGTGCTGCCAATCTTCCAACATTCATTCTTTTATATTTATCAAAAAATAAGTGCGCGTTTGACTTCCATCTCACCTTTTGGAAAGAATAGTGTATATAGAAAGAGTGAATGTTGGTAGAAGACTAGTTGGTAGAATGCCCAACATCCATTCTTTCTACAAAAATCATGACATGAAACTATTTTTCCGGATTTAATTCGTGTATATTTGTTTTCTCAAACAAATCAACGTTTCGGGCCCTTTACAAGTCACTCAACCGTGATCATGGAAAAATAGTTTAATTTCCTATGTGTAACAATCGCGAAAACCCAAGAACTCCATAAAAACATTCATTCTTTAAAAATGGAAAGAAGAATGAACGAAGAAAGGGGGAAAATTCATTAATCGGTCAGAGGGTCACCCTCTCTATCCAGTAGGGCTAGCACGACAGGACGCGACTTACGCGAGAGCGACATACAGCGTGATCTCTATCCGAGAATAGCAAAACTCGCGCGTTATATCGCTCTCGCTCAAATCACGCCCTGTCGTGTTAGCCTGCTGGTCACTAGATCATCTTTCATACCACAACGTTCTCTTACTACACTGTTGGGCAATCTGTCTTTAAGGCGAATACCGTAATTTAGTTTCATATCCCAGAAGTATTCATAAATGAAAGCCTATGTAGTGTGAACACAGCATATTGCCGGTAGTACCTCACCCGTGACAAGGTTGGCATCGTGGGTGGGCAGCCGAAACTCCTTCTCTAGATATTTGGGCAGGAAACTGTACACGCCGCTGACCGGCATCAAGTGTAGTACTGAGCTCGCTGTTCGCCACATTAATATGTCATTTGTCACCTGGCGTTTTATTGTGGCGAAAAAATCTGGAACGAGAATTGTGATAGTTTGATTATATCAAGCGACGGTACGAACAAGTCGTGCACCTGGTGGTAAACGACACGCCTATCTGATGTAACTGCCGTGGATAGCACACTCTGAAACATAAAGATGTGACAGACACTGCCACTGCGCCCGTAACCTTGAGACATTTAGCTGCTATTCATAAAAGAAGCAGTAGTGCTCTTGTGAAACATTTCGACCAAGAAAATACTGCCCCACTTCATCTATTTCTGCCGCCATGTAGTAAACTATCATTACTGCATTCCGGTTTTGAAGGGTAAGAGTGCTGGTGAAATTACAGGCACATGGGACTTGTCAACTTATGTCTCAGGATGCTCAGGATGGCAGGCGCCGCGGCAATGCCCCTTAGATTTTTGCGATTTGAAGTTCTAAGGGGCACTGCAACTGTTATGGGCGAACGTGTAGGTTATCCCCAAGCACACGACTTGCTCGTCCCGTCAGTTGATATTATAAAAAAAAATCTGCTACAGAACACGGAGGAACTGTTCATAATCTCGTATGGAAGGATCTGCCTTTTCCTAGAAGATCTAGATAGGATTTCGAATGTGTACAAGCTGTTATTAAGATAATAAGCTCCGTGACTGGAAAAAGCATAGTCCCACTTAGACTTCTGATGGTTGATATCATCAGGACACGTTAACATCTGTCTATAGTAGTAGAGCTTAAATCGCAAACATGTGAGGGACACCGCTACTGTGCCTGTCACCCTGAGACATAAGTTGACAAGTCCCATGTGCTTGTAATTTCACCGGCACCCTTACATTTCAAAACCTGAACGTAGTAATGCTCACATTACTGCTGGGCGGCAGAATAAGTAAGGCAGTACTTCCCTGGACGAACTCTTATACAAGGAGGTTTACTGCTACTAGTTGTATCATCTTCATCATCAACATCCACAGTCCGACTTTACCCACTACTGAGTGAAGGCCTGTGGGAGGCCTTATGCCAACCATTACGATCTTGCACTAGTATGGGATTTTATTGCATACTGTCTGCGTAGCGCCATGTACACTAACCACAAGTTAACCTATACAAACTGTCACATGGAAATAGGACGTGAGGTATAATTATTTCAACAAATTATTTAGATATATTGCACAGCTTTAGGTATGGTGTCGTTGTGTTCAGTATTTTAGTACCTCGATACCTCACATAAAGCCATTGACCCTTTCATCGTAGTCACCAAGTAAAGACAATCAATAATTACCTTTCAGAAAAGGTTCGCTCTTTTCTTTGTTTTTCTTGGGCGGCAGCGGCAGTGGTTCTTGTCTGATCTGTCGCGGAAAGAAGAACATCAGCGCCGACAGGATCACGATGAATCCGGCTATGAAAACCATACCTGGAACGCAACGAACACATTATCAGCGACTCCGAAATTCCTTTTTTAGTCACCCAATACTTGAATGATCACGGAAAAAGAGAGTGGGACTTGGAATCAGGAGGGGAAAAGTACAAGAATAGTTCCTGTTATAATACTAGATTTTTTTTAATATGTAATAGACACACGCTTGGCCACAATCTCACCTGATTACTATATCGTGATGACGTTAATCGTGATAGAAATCACGAAGATTAGTGAAGTCACCGTGGCGGATTATGGCATAAACTGTGAAACTTCACTGGATTATAAAGCATAGTATGTAACAATAAAGTCGTAAATTGTTTACTTCTGTATAATTTTAGGACATTTTAATAGTTTCTCTAAGTTTGTCTCGACTAAATGTGCATATATATGAATGCAAAAAAGCTGGACTATTGACATATCAATTTGAAACTTTCCACTCTAAAGTCTGCATTACTCATCACAAATACGTAACTGTCTCAGGCCCCAACTGGATGGAAATGTCAATTGCTTTTCAAATTAACGATCATGTAGTTTGTTAATAATATGATTCTTATAGTAGAAATGCTGAGATTTATTGAAGCACCGTAAAGACACCTCCAAATACTTAATACGTAGCGGAAAAGAAGAAGCTCAATTGATGCAGAAAATGTATTTTAACATCGGATGAATCAGTTGCTACGTCACCTCTACAATTGCTCGATAAAATATGCTTTAATCATTTAAAACCCCGATTCAAAAAGAGGGGAGTTATAAGTTTGAAGCCTTATCTGTCTGCGTTTACGTATATCTACCTGTAGCACCGTAGCTCCCAAACGATTGGAATGATTGCAGTAGGTTTTCTTATTATTTGAAGGCTAATTTAACCGGGATGGTTATTAATAAACAACTATTATATATTTAATAAACAACTGTTCAGCTATTTAATAATCTTAGTACAGGGTAATAAAAAAACGACGTCAAAAGTTCGTGGAATTACATCTATTTGCCAAGTTTTGTTGAAATCGGTTACCGGAAAGTGCGCGAAACCGGATTCATCCCCTAGCTTGCCGGGTGGAATATTTTTTCAAATTTAAATGGGACCAATACTGAAGTACCCTCTTTCCAACAAAAAAAGAACGATCAAAATCGGTTCACAAAAAAAAATCGGCCGGAGTTATCGCGTCGAAGTCGGTTAAAAATCATCGATTCTTTTCGCAGTTAGAGCAGCGATCTCAGCCACAACATGAATAGTTATTTCACTTCCACTGTCCAATTGAAATCTGTAATACTTTAGAAATCCGATGACATTATAATCTTGGTCTGATGTTGTAACCAGGCCAATCTATAGACTACATAATTCCTCAACTATCGAGTTTGAACTAATTATAGCCCCGCACTAGGGAAACCCTATATTGCTGGTGCCATGGACACACATAGACAACCACAAATTACACCCAAACTCACGAGAGAACTAAAAGTAGGCCATGCAAATATTTCTTCCGACAGATCAGCACCATCGTTTGGCCACGAAAGCAGTAATGGTTAAAGTTAAGTTAAAAGTTAAAAAAAACGTTAGCACAATTTGCACATATTCGGTAAGTGTAGAATTCGGTAAGTAAAGTTGATAAACAAAGGCAAGTTTAGTATGCTTCAAAATTCTTATAAGACTATAAGACTCTATTTGTTCTTCCTAGTTTAGAAGGGTAAGGGTGCTGGTGAAATTACAGGCACATGGGACTTGTCAACTTATGTCTCAGGGTGACGGACGCAGTGGCAGTGCCCCTCAGATCTTTGCGATGCTCTGAGTAGCACTGCAACTATTATGGACAGGTGTGTAGCTTACCATCTGGCGCACGACTTGTACACCTCGTCACGTGATATTATATAAAAAAAAACTCAAAATAAACAGTGTTCTTATCTTACCTAACCTTATGTTTGTGCAATGAATATAATATATGTATGTATTCTGCAATACACAAAACTATAACATAACAAATTCTGTACTCCTATTATCACAGCAGTAAACCGCAAAACAAATACGTCTATTTAAAAGCCTCTAAGAGTTACGACCGACCTAACGAATACCTTAAACAGTTCAATTGTACTTGCCAACAACATCAAAAGAAAAGAAAATCTTTGACCGGCAAAAAATTCGCTAACGAGCAAATAAAGTCGATGCCAAGTATATTGTAGGAGTCATACGTACAGGTATAAACGCCATAGCTATGTGTTGTGGAATATTCCAATTATAACCTGTGGAAGTGAGAAAAGGTGCAATACTGGACTATGGTTTGCTGTTCTCATCTGGCAGGATGAATTAGTTAATACGTCACGCTCGGTCAAGCGCTGTCGAGCATGACCAATTGCTCGAAAATATGCTTCAAATTGAGGACCACATATAACATCATAGAAACGTTTTAGAGTTCCTCTTGTCCCACATGATTTTCGTTCAAGACGCAATATATAGTGTTTCGGTTTTATTTGCGCTTTTGTGTACACGCGATTCGTCATCGTGACTCGACGTTTCTTTTTATCCGATTTCCAAAAAGGAGTTCTCACTTCGACTATGTTTTCTTTTTATTTGTGTGTTTCTTACGCGATAACTATATAATTTGTGAACCGATTTAATGATTCTTTTCTTGTTGGAAAGAGGGTGCCTCAGCAATGATCCCATTTAAATTAAAAACAAGAAAATATTCCACCCCTAACGTTGGCAACTTTCCGGTAACCGATTTCAATAAAACTTGGCAAATAAATGTAATTCTACGAACTTTTGAGGTCGGTTGTTTAGTACTCTGTACTGAGACATTTAAATCAATACTCTCTTTAAGTATTAAACAAAAGGTATAGCAGCTGTAGTCGATTAGAAACGCGGAACTGCAGAACCCTAAAAGCAATACAGAACAATCAAATAGATCCAAACAGCGCTAATGTGCGTTGTTAGTTGTACAAGGTCGGCCGGTAGACGCGCAGTCAAGGGCGTTAGCTAGACGTTGTAGGTATGTACGTACTAACTAACTACTGCATCATTTATGTACCTATGTTTTCTCAAGAAACATACTAACTAGTGAAACTTCATCAAATCCTTTTAAATAAATACATAATTGACCTTAGCGAGATCCAGGTTTAGAGTGAGATTTTGTACCAACCTTTTGACATTTTGAGGGAAAGAACCGGTAAGAGAAGACTAAGGTCAGAACGCAACCGGTTTAAAAGTAAAAGTGAACGCCATGCTCGCGTGTCCACGGACCACCTACTAAATCCTCATTACGAGCACCGAATTGTCGGCAATGAGCGCAGCCTTGGCCGTGACCGGTAGATAGAGCGCTTATTTTAGTTGTGATGACGCCGCGTGATGTAAGGAACATTATGTAACGCGAAGCGTGCGCCGACGCACCGTGACCACTCGCCGGCTCGCCGAGGAAAAAAGCGAAAGCCAGTGGAAATTCCACACAAAGTCAAATTCACATCTCATATAGTAAGTCATGTATTAACGGTAACGTATGAAGGAAATAAATAGGAGAGATGCCGTAACAATTTTGTAATAATAATATTAATAACGCACACACGCAACACAGCCCGCACTAGGGAAACCCTGTGTCGCGGGTGCCATGGACACAAAGATAGACAACCACAAATTACACCCAAACTCACGAGAGAAATAAATGTAGGCCATACACATATTTCTCCTCTCCCTGGAATGGAACCTGGGACCTCTGCGTGCCAGTCCGGCATGGTAACCGTTCGGCCATGGAGGCATATAAATAATAATAAAATAATAACTTAAAATGGTGTACAGGTCGCTATCGGCACTGGACACTCTTCACTGATATAAACGGACACCTTTGAATAATACATAAATATAAATATTTATAAAGAGGAAAAACTAAAAACAACGACTCAACTCAAACGACGTGGAAACAATGTATGTGCATACGTATCTGTCGACCTACAATTCAAATGAATTTAAAACGAAGATGCGAAAATAATAACAGCCATTGAAATATCCATTGAAACCTCATCTAAATGCAGCACTTCATTCGCAAACTTATGTCAGAACAATAAGGAAATACGTAGAAACGATTGCGTATTTGCAAAATTCTACATTGGCAGTCGGAGCACGCATGTGGCAGTTTTCTACCTCGACATCTTATCACTTCTTTCCAAACCGATTCCAAAGAAAAGTGTACCCTAGCCAGCAAGTATTAGAGAATTGCAGGATACAAATATGTTACAAAATGGTAGATAGGACGACACACGCGTTCTATTGATACTTTAGTCACGCACGCGCTTTCTTCGTAGATTTTGCGCGCAAATCTGCATGCCAGGGATCGATAACGGTAGCCGACAGCTCGTTGAGGAATGCTAGTCGCATTATAATGGTCAACTGCTAAACTGGAGTAATGAATAGAATAGGATACGGCACTAGTCTGCCCTCCTTATCATAACTAACGTAATCGCCATTTTTAGCATAATTGACAATACAATACAACACAAATATTCTTTATTGCGCACTGGCACGAATACAAAATAATACAAATTATTTATTCATACTAATCTCTTCGAGGCAACCTTCGAGTTACAGAAAAAACTGTGAAATAATAATTAATTGAAGGCGCAACAGAAAACGTATTTAAAACACATATTGCACATACACAAATGAAAAAATTAAATAAATAAAAATAGTCTAAAACAGATATCCAAAATAAAGTAATAAATAAATAAAATACTTAAAGAAATAACAAAAAAAATACATATGATTACACAAAATGAGAGTAGGATTATATAAAACATAATAATAACAATACATAAAATCTAAAACAGGTAAAAATAGGAGAAAATAACAATAATAATTAGAGTGTAAGATAATGAGCTTTGAGTAGAGTTTTGAAAGACTCAACGCGTCTGATCCATTCAGGCAGTAATTCCACAGATTGATGCTTCTAACCTTGAAGGAGTTGGAATAGAAGTTAGAAGCATGGATAGGGCGACTGAGAGTAGTGCTATTAAACACTTATTTACATATCTAGAATCAGCAAAACGAGACCTACAACCCCCTACTAATAGGTTCTTGTTTAGTTTCAATTTTATTGTTAAGGCGAGTAACAGGAGAAGCAACGAGAAAAAGTATTTTGCTAGATCAAATGGTCTACGTATTTGCTATTAAATAATGGTCCTATAAAAAATACACGATACACTTACGGATATTGTCTAAGGAGTGTGGTAATTCACTACACAATAGGACATACTTTACTCGATCATATAAAATTCCGAAAACAGGTAAAATAAAAGTCTAAAGAGAATTATGTGAGCTTAGCATGAGCCCGAAGACAAAAGTTATCTCTTCTTCGAACTGTCAATTTTCACGAGATTTTCGATAGAAAATTGACAGTTCGAATAAGAGATAACTTTTGTCTTCAGGCTCATGTTAAGCCTGCTGAAAGAATAATCTATTTAAGTTTGTGCAATTTTTATGTGGAGATATTTCTCTTGAAATACTACAGAGATTCTGCTACATTTTTTTTGCTACAGTTTCGAACTGAAGCCCTATAGTTATTAAAGTCACATTTATAACTTGAAAACTGCAAAGCGATTTGACGTTAAGCCACGCCGCCCGCTACTCCGTCAATCGCCATCGGTCGTTTGTCAACGTCGAATAATATCAAATTTTCCCCACCTTATTTTATTTTATTCATATTAATTTTTACGGCACGCGAGGGCGACCTCCACACCTTCCCTGACCTCTTTTTAGGTGACAATAAAACTTTAGGAGCTATATGATATCTCGAAAGTTTCCAAAATTGACAATGAGGGTAGTATTGCTGGTGTACTCGAATATGACGGTCCGGTCCGTTTACTTATGGCTTAAAACCAAAACGGAGTTTCTTTTTTCTGCATTTATCTTGCACAATCAACGTTTCTCTGAAGCGCGTACTGACAAATTCATGTAATTAAACTGTTGTCTGCGACTTCAATTTACATGCACGTACAATTATACGCAGTTTAAACAATGTTATGTCAATAAAGCTGATAAAGAAATGCATTAATCATCTCCAAGCAGTGCAGTACTCGCATACCGATTTACAATGCGGTTAGGATGTTGTGGATAATGAATGTTGCGTGTTGCATTACGTTGTAGCTGGCACACGTAACGCTACACTGTTAGACAGGTTAATTAGGGAAAAATATTCGCTACAAAAATTGTATTTGTATTAACAAACCGTTATGTTTTCTAATGAAGACAAAGCTAAGAGCAGCGAACCGCAAAATTTGTCGGATAATTTGATTAATAATGCGTTCTTGAAATTGAACTAGTGTTAATTACCAGTTTCCTTGATTACTGTCTATTTAAAATATTAAGTTTATTGAATATTACGATGTTTTTCTACAATGTTAATTTTTTTAATACCGATACCAAAGATAAACTTTCTCATTGTAGATTTCTCATAGATGGCGCTACGGCAAAAAAGTCGTTAAAAACGAAAAAAAGATCTGCAACAAACACATAGAAAAATTCGTACGGTCCGTTGGTACATTTTGGAGCTCAGTTGGGGAGCGCCAGACACGATATAAGCGCCGGTTTGAATCCAACTAGATCGAAGGAATTTTTGTTAGTGTTCGGTCTTCGTATTAATAAATTATAACATACTGTATATTTAGCCCACAATTTTCCAATACGAAACATAAGTAACTTACCGAGCCACCAAGCGCCAACCCATCTTGGATCGCTGGAGTCGAAGCCAGGATCGATGAGGGGGTTCACATATACTCTAGTGCATAGTGCTCCCAAAAGGAAACCGAGTGCAGGTCCGATGACCCTGATGCCAATGGTTATAGCTGTGAAGAAAAGAAAACCATTTGAAAAGAGACGGGATGTGTTCTGAAAAAAAAAATCTATTTCTAATTACACTTTATCGATACCTCCAATGGACACTACGCCAACTTAATTTTTGGGCGTGCTCTGTTTTTATTTTGTTTTTTGTATTTTTTTTTCACTAAATACTTTTGGTTTTTTTCGAATTTTGTTTTTTGTTTCTTTATTTTTTTTCACAAAATTCTGTTTACAAAAATAACAGAAAACGACCAAAAAATAAAGTTGGTGTAGTATTCATTATAACTAATCATCGTAATCCGTGATGTTAAGTTAATAATATGCTTTCATCGATTAAATTTCTTAAAAGCTTTTTGTTATTACTTTTAAATTATTTGATTTTTACTTTTGTTATATATCTCTTTGGTAAACGGTTGTCATGGAGTTGTTTGACATATTTTTTATTTTCTATTCAATAAAATATCGCAGCAAGAGGGCATTGCAGGCCGCGAGCGCTGACCCGGGCACCATACAGGAAAAGATAGTGGGAATTAATAAGCATTTGAGAAGAACGCCCAGTGCCAGCACAGGTAAAAGCCCATATGAACTCATGTTTGGAAGGGAGGTGAGGACGTCTATACATGTGCGATATAGGAGTACTGTAATAGATGACATACGGAGCGCCCCACAACACTCGCAGACAAGGACTTTCTCACCGGGCCAAAGAGTACAGATACGAAGCTATTAAGTATTGAGCTACGTCCACTACCTTGTCGAGATAGATGACGATGAAACCTGCAAGAGACACGTTGACCAGATGGTGCAGACAGCCATAGAGGCGGTGAACTTATACAAGGCTAAGGTTTTCGCCTGAGGATTTTACAGCGGAGGCCTGTTATATGTCTCTTTGGTAAACGGTTGTCATGGAGTTGTTTGATATATTTTTTATTTTTTACTCAATAAAATATCGTAACAAGAAAAGTATGTTTTAATGAATATATTACAACTTTATTTTGACGACCTCCGTGATGGAGTAGCACGCACACCGCTTTTCATGGTTTCGCTATCTCTGAGGCCACCCCCGGCTGGGTCAAAGTAGAAAAACTGACTTTCTTATATTGTCTCCGATCTGGGTGTTTGTGTTACCGGTCTAGGTGCTTGTGTTACCGTCGTTATTTACGATTTCCATAACACAAGTGCTTTATTTACTTAATTTTGGGCCATTGCTACGATCGTCGTATGTCATGTTGTCGAATATTTATTATATTAAATTTTTTATTGAATTGATATTCAATTATGTTATGAGAAATTACTCCACTAGTTTGTTATAATTATTAATACAAAGATCAAACACTCAGAAAAAATCCTTCGATCCGATCGATTTTAATTTTTTTGTAATTAATAATTGTATTTTTAATGTATTCATACATTGTAACTATAACCTTATTGAGAGAAATAAAGCATATTGTATTGTCGTAGTGAGTTTTTAGCCGTAGCGCCATCTATGATCATTAAAGGTATAGCGTGTGACACGGTATGCTAGAAGACATCGGTTCGAATCCGGCCGGAGCGAAGGATTTTTTCAGTACTTGATCTTCGTGTTAATAATAGTTTATTATATTTATTTTACTTTATACTTGTTTCTGCGTATTGATAACTTAAGGAAAACATCAAATAATGCGAAATTTTTCCATGGAAAATAATCAATTCCTATCATTTTAACAAAGTAATATCATGCTATATTGCAAAAAATCATTTTCCCAATGTACAGACTGCACAGCTTCTGCATATCATTTCACCTACGCAATGCCACATTGCATGATAGTGAGGTTATTTGAGATTACGTTATCGTACACAGCACAGATTGCACGCTACGATACTCTCTACACGCTTTGAAACAAACAGAATTATTAATTTAGTTAGGTTATTACCGTAAGTTTCATTGAAAATCTTTGATAAAATTCCTAGATAATCCCCACTGGCTACTGCTGGTAGTCTCGTAAGATGCACTAGAATATCTAAAGTTTACTACAGTCATGAATTTGACTCTCGTCTCAAACATAGATAAGAAAGTCCATTTTAAGGGTGAGACCAAACGTGTGTAATTTTTTGAGTTGTGAGTCGTGTTTTTGAGTCGCTTAATTTACGCTGCATTCGGTTTCATATTCATTGCGTCGTCGTGTGACAACAAGCAGAATTTTATTTGTTTGTGTCACACTACGACGCGAAATGAGTTTGCCGACTCAGAAAAATGCACATAGAAAAATTCGTAAGGTCCGCTGGTTCGTTCCGTGGCTTAGTTGGCATAGTGTCTGGAATGGATTGCTAGATGACGTCGGTTTGAATCTGGCCAGATCGAAGGAATTTTTTCTAAGTGTTTTAGGGTCGTATTCTAGAACTCTACTCAATGCTCAAGTCAGGATTGCACTGGAAACACAAGCACTGGAAATACGACCCTAATGGCAGGGACTTGAGTATGATTTCGAGTGCTTTGAATCATACTCAAATCCTGACTTGAGCATTGAATAGAGTTCTGGAATACGACCCTAAGTGTTCGATATTTGTATCAATAATCATAACCAATACTTTACAAATTGATCTGGATTGTCACATAAACTTTCATATATTATATGAAACTGGTCACACTTTAATCTATCCATATTGAGTGGATGTACTCAGCTTCTTTTTCTTTTAACTTCATTAGGTATTACACTGTGACACAAACACCGGTACAAACGCTTGAAAGCAACTACTAAAAATAAACTAATCAAAAAGAAACTACGAGATTCAAAAAACGCAACTCACAAAATCACGCCCGTCTGACCACACCCTAAGGGAGTCACCACCCTTATTAACGCAAAATCGCATTAAGCCGGTCAGAAAAAGCTTTACGTCCATGAACGTAGAGCGAACTAGACGTGCAATTCGCATCGATATGTCGCGTCGTACGTATATACGCGACTCGTACAGGTCGGCAACAAATCTCCTTAGTGTGAATTTGCAACGGCGTCCGTAACTCCGTACGTAGCCGACGACCGCACAAAAAAAATCCGGGTTAATAAATTTGGTGACTCCGCGCGTTTGCGCGCTACATCGGATTCGTATTCGTTCCGAATCCGACACTACACAAATCTAGAAAACTCAGTCCAATTAGAATCCGAGAAAATACAAGTATCGTACTTGTACACCTAGAGATAAAATGATCCCTGTGACATTTCGGACCGTCATTTCTCGGTTTTGGAACTGGGGGGCTACTCTCAATCTCCCTCCGACACAATTACTGTCAAATAAGTAATATTCGACAAAATTAAAAGACAAGTATCCAGTATGAAGCTTCATTCGCATCACGCGTCTTTTCATTTGGTCAAGTATTGCTTATTTGGCAGTAATTGTTTCGGACGGATGTCAGACGGAGATCGAGATTAGACCCCCTGATACGAATCGGACGTAAAGCGTAAATGCTCTTAAGGTATTATTTAGATGAATACATCTTTTTCTTGGAATTCCTCTCCTATCAGAGGTTAGACAACATCATGGCAATCCTGACTTTAGAGGCTGCCGCTCTAAAGAGCCAGGTGGCACTGCACCCGAACCATTCCCCCAAACTTTTCAACCAGGATTGTTGCCTTCTACCATCACTTCGTTTTCCAGCGATTTTGCTTTGGATGATAAGCTGGAGTCATTTCAAATCAGATTACAACATATACAGGTGTATTCTAAACCAGATCTTGTTCTTCTTCTTCTTATTTAAGAGCTAGACTCTTGTCGGTGGAGTAATCGCCAATCATCTCTATTTAGCGCTTTAGCCTTGATTTCCTGATACGACACGACATTAACTTTTTCCTTTATCTGATCCAAATAACTTCGTCTCGGTCTTCCTCTGCGATCAGATCTACTACTGCAAAATGATACCTACTCCATGGCCTATAATATGAGTCATCGAAATTAAAATTCAGGTAATTAAGAATTTATTATAATTTTCCTTTCACTCAGGTATAGCGAATCGGATAATTTCCGAGAGACGGATGATCTTTCAGTAAAGGTTTATGAGCGTAATCAGGAGGCCGCCTGCCATTATGCAAATATGTATGTATAACAGCAAGGCTAGCTCTCACGTGGCGCTAATTGAAGGGCATTCAACTGACTCCTGGTGGCTTATTGCCTGAATTGACTATCATCAGTCATCACTCCGAAATACATAATGTACCAACTACCTATCCATTAGTCGCGTATCGCGGTTTCTCTGACAAAAATAAATGTCAAAGCCACTCTACATTTAAAGCTTAATGGCTAAATTGAAGCCGACAGTACTCCGTGCCAACAACAATTTCCTAACAAGTGCAGGTCAGACGATCCAATTCATTGTTTGCTTAACTGTTTCAATAAAAAATTGTCGGGCGGTTTATTTATGATTTACGAGTGTTGTAAGCGCATTGTGAAGATGCGAAGGGTCGTCGACTCGTCCCTCCAGCACTGTCCTAATTCCCAAATTAAATTTAAAACCTGTAATAATATAACTAGCGAGGTGAATGACCGGGAAGCAATCAGGTACTTAGGTCCCAAATGTAATCTTTCGCAGAAATCGGCTTCATCGTTTGCCAAAAAAATGCGTGTGTTCAATTCGCGTGCACCACGTACCCAAGGAAAATAAAAAATATCCTATTATCATTATACGCTTTTGTAATAAATAATGGTCTCGTCAAGACCGTTTTTAACAACAGGCGGTGGTCGTAGACGCTGCAGATGCGTTGCAACTTTTTTTAATGTCCGCCTGGTCCTGTACCGGTTCGAATGTATCATTACCAGTGCTTGACGGCTGCCTCGTCTGAGTGAACGCTGTACGATTGACCAAAAAATGACGAATTGCATTATTAACATTACTTAGCATTCATAATTCGTCTCGGGATTGTTTACAACGACCAGCACAACTTTTTGTGCTAATTCGTGATCTGTACACACTGATCGGTAATTTAAAATAACTTGTTATTTTAATAAAATTAATCGTTGTAAAAATCTTACGATGGAAAAACTGTATTTTCCGACGGAGAATTCTGTTCAACCCAGTGGCACCATTAATGCACATGTGGCAGAAATAGGTGAACGTTTTGTAACAATGCGCGCTCTATTTTGGATCAAATATCACGACATAAAAACAAGCGCTATAAGAAGCAAGAACTACTGATAACCTTGCTATGACGAACAAACAAATAATAAGTTCATTGTGCCTTCTGATATTGTAAATAAACATAGTGAAATTGTTTTTCTATATATACTTTATGTATACGAGCAACAGAGGGCATCGTTGATAAGAGACCTGCAGATTATCCGAACCGCCGTAGGAGCTTTAAATTGTATACTGGACAGCCTGTCACGAAAGGAACAGTTTTTATTTGTTGAATCAAAAAAGCAAAGACAAGTCCTAAGTTTAGGATATGATGAAATACAATAAAATAGAAACAATGACACATTTATACCAAGGTATAATAAGAGGAAGTAGGGCAACTCCCGCCTGTTCGGCGCATGAATGCCTACACTTCGCTCAGAAGGTAGGGTTGCTACGTTATTATTTTATTTGTACCTACAGGTTGTAAACATAATTTGAAAAAAAAATTAAGTACATACGTAATTATATTTTTATGCCAGTGTCGCGGATTGGTATCTTGATTATGGAGTATGATTATGAAATAGAAATGAAACGCTGAGCAATTCTGAATTTAAGGTACTCTTGTTCAAAATACCACAAACACTATAATGAACACGTCTACTATTTGATGTCATTTCTTTAACATCGAGCGAACACTTTGATTCCATAATCAATGGCACGCGAGACGACCCGCGCGTTGCATACAACGCGCGTGCACCGCGAGATTTGCGAATTCGTGCGTCCGTACACGGCGCGCGGCGGGCGCGCACACACACAAGCAGCGCTGCTACGTTTGTATGGATTTACCATACTTGTCATATTCTACTATACTAAATTCTGCCTTAAACAAAGTCCGCATGTAAATGTGGACACGACAGAAAAACTATAAGGTACAAGTCGATCCAATGAAATTTTATAAAATGTTACAAGTGTGTGAATTTTGGTAGTGTTATTTATATCATTTTTTCTGAGTGTTCGATCTTTGTATTAATAATTATATCATTATAGTTTAACCTTGCTCTTTTCTACGGTGAAATCCAATAAACAGAATTATGAACGTAATACATCTGTATAACAAGATTTAGTTACAAATATTAGACCATTAAAAAGTAGGTACACTATGTGACGACGCAACCTCTTTCATCGTCATCCCACCTTTTTATCACCCTTTATCTGGTTCCTGGCAAACTACCTTGAAATTTTGAATCGTTCTTAAATTCCTTTTCTTCTTCGTCACTTACTTTTCTTCTTCCATTACCACTCTCTAAATCTCCGAAGCGAGCACACGTGCTCGACTTCACATAAAATTCTGACCAGTTAAATCATGTAACCTAACTGCTTGTGAATTTATAGTATTTCTAGAAATTACAAGCCCTTTAAGGGCTAAAGTTTCTTTGTACCATAACCCGTATTTAATTTAAGTAGGGTGTGCTTTTGTACGATTGTACCTGTTTTTCTATCATTATGTTTTGTTATCATTACACCTTTACTTTACCTGTTCTTTTCCCTTCCTGTTTCTCTTTATTCATTTCTACAATAAAATTCACGTGGACCGAGTTACGCGAGACCCGCGTGGCAACTATAATGACTTGGATAACTCATTTCACAAAAAATGACACATCGCCTCGAATTTTGTCCCATCATCAACCCATTTATACGTCCCAATGCTCGGCACAGGTATCATCTCAGGCGAGGGTTTTAGGCCATAGTCCGCCACGCTGGCGCAATGCGGATTGGGGACTTCACACGAGTTCACACGTTGAGAATCTTCATCGACATGCAGGTTTTATTACGATGTTGTCCTTCACCAAGATGAAGATAAAGCGACATATAACACCGACATAAACAAAGCATTGACGGATGTAATAAATTGGATGAACTTTAAATATTAATGTAAGCAAAACTAAAATTATGACATTTCGATCGTACAATTCAAATCCTATACCAATTACAATTCAATACAATGCTGACACCGTTGGACTAACAATTAACAGGCACCTAAGCTGGAAAGAACATATCGAGCAGACTTGTATGAAGCTAAATAGATTTGTTTAAGCTCTACGAAGACTGGCAAACTGTCTCTCGAGAAGCAGCGTTGAAGGCCTATCACGGCTACGTTTCGTCTGTGCTCAGCTACGGTCTTATACTGTGGGGCAATTCAGTAATCGTAAAAAGTGCGTTTCAGGTTCAGAAGAAGTGTGTTCGGGCGATCTGCGGTGCGTGGTTCGACAACAGCTGTAAACCGTTGTTCAAAAAACGAAACATCCTCAATATTTCAAAACACGCGGTGAAATTAATCAAAGGCAGACTAGAGCAAAAATTATGAATTTTTTGTACCAACCTCGTCGCCATAAAGTAATTTATGAGAAAAACTGCTTCAACATGTGTATTCAATTATTTTCAACAATTTGCCAAATTAAATTAAATTTTTGCAAGGATAATTGACAAAATGGCTTAAAATTTGATACATTGCTTCTATAGTAATAAAAAATACTTACAATTTCCAAAAGTGAAATTAACAATAGAAACCGAACATGAAATTAATATGTGTTCATCTGCTTGCAGGTTCAATAAAATGTACCTAAATTTATTTAAGACCTTTATCGTTACTGTATTCTGGCAAATAAAGGTATTCTATTCTATATCAAAACGATATGATCACTTTCAAATGAAATTAAATGTTTCGGATTGGATTTTATCTCGGATTCTTCGATATAATCTAAACATTTAAAGAGCCCAATTTTGCAGTGTGTCACGAATGTAAGATTTACATAATAAGCAGGTTAATGCAAATAACTGTCTTATTATTACATAAACCGACAAAATGTTATGATAACGTCCTTCGGTTATTGATATTATTTGCCCGCCCCATCGAGATCTTCCAAGAAGTAGACAACAGGAAATTCCAACGATCCAGATTGCTAATCAATGATTAAAAGTCATCAAATAGACTGGTTATATTCAGAAAATAGCTTCCTTCCACAATATCATTACACGTAATGCCGATCGTCGAGATATACAAGGCATAATCGGTTGGACTGGTCAATGTTCCCCGTAATATAGTTTTTAGAAGTATGACTAATTCGTTTCTATGGCAAATGAATAGGTGATTCTTCGAATAACGCACCTGAGCAAACATAGTAAGCAACGTGTGGGTGTTGTTTTTGAAACAGTGAAATTTTAAAACACTCCGTAATTATAATAAGAACAATATACCTCAACATTGACATTTACAATAATCATGTATTCTATATCTTTTTTGTTTCGTCAAAATAAAGATAAAGACATTTATACAAGGCCCATCAGATATGTATAGTAAATATTATTCACGTATTGTCCTCTATAAATCTACGACATAATAACTGAATGTACGATAACGTGTTTTAAGATAAATACTTGTTTATATTACAGCTTACGAAAAGATTAGATTATTATTTTGCGAGCTAATGATATAAGGAAACTGACCTACGCCAACAACCGCAAATGATTGAAGCGTAATCAGAGCCGATGCAAAAAAGTTGCATAAGTGCACATGCGATGTGGGGCGCATGCGCGGTGTAGAGCAGTGGTGTGCCCGTTTCGGTAGATCACGCGCGCCTGCGCAACGATGTAGCTGCTAAGCCGTTGTGAGTTGATGGCCAACCAAGCGCATGTGCTTTTTGTTGCCACTTGTTTGAAGGTCAACGGACTCGCATGACGTAAAACAAAATTATAATTGCTGGGTTTTGAATTCAAATTAAAATATACTATTGTTAAAATTGATCAATTTCCTTAGTCCTTTATTTTACTCTACCACAAGAGCTGGTGCCCCAAATTAAAGTACGTAAGAGTAGTTTTATAAAGGAAAATATTAAGTAAATAAGAATCTCTACCAGAAGAACCACTTGAATATGACACTGATTCATCATAAGGAAACTTTGGATAAAAAATACTGTGCAACCTTATTGGCAAGATGTAGTAGTTTCTATGTAGTCAGTAAAAATTTTAGTTGCAAAACGATGAGCTATGTAAGGTAATATAAATAACAACTCCTAGATTCACATAGCATGACCATTGAATCTGCGAATGGATCGAGCAGAAACGTCATAGGAAAAAAACTACTTTTTCGGATCAATTCGCGTATATATTTTTTCTCATAGTCACGGCAGGTTTGTAATAACATAAATAAGTAAACGTTTATTTCCATTATCTATTATCTAGAATTCGATAGAAACCTAATTTTTTCATAGTGTACGCAACTGAAAAAGAGAGCTGAAAAATAGGGTCCGGAATATCGTCTTACATATAACATGATTGACTTCCATTTACAAATAAGAAACTTGATGTACCAGTAAATAATTTAGAGCATGGCATGTGCTAAACCTCGTAAAATCTCCACTTTGTTTAGTAATGTTATAGTGCGATTAAGGAATTCAGAACAATAGCTAAATTTATTAGAGAACCTAAAACATTATCACCAATAAATATTACTATGCAACAGTATGAAAAAGTGAACAGAAGCAGTCACAAACATTAGAAAAAGGATTTTGTGAGTAGTTAATTTTAGAATACAATAGACATTGGTTGCAACGCCACGACACGAAATATTGAAAACACTTGTACAAACAAAATAAAACAAAAATAATTAATAAACAAAATAAAAAAAGAGCCAAAAAGCAAAAAACAAAATATGACGACAAACTGTACTGTCATTTGTGCGGTTGTGGCGTATTTTCATGTTGTTTTTCTCTACCTAATTTCGGTGTCATTCTTTTTAATTTCAATATTCTAGAATATTATCACGAAGTATTATTTAATATTCGAGTGTGATATCCTGAAGTATTATTTAATATATCACGATGATACACTCGCATACTTAAATAATACAAATTGTCACCGAAATTCAGTAGAAAAAAATTATCTGAAAATTATCTTTAACAGCCAGCAAATAATATAATCATTACATCCTACGTTTAACGCAATATGAGATACGCGCAAGACAAAAATTAGGGCTAAGGAACAACTGGACAACTGTCCTAATATCTACAATGAGCTGAAATTGTCACGAGACGTCCCGGCCCAGTGACACACTTGCAACTGCGGACGTTCCGAAATAGCAGTGCATACGAGTATCTACGTGCTTACTGTAAGGCATCTGACATACTTCGTTAAATGCACCATGTCGGTCGGTACTATCTATATTTACGGTGACATTTTAAGACAGTAATAAAAGCTTTGGCATTTACAAGATTAAATTTTTGCTGGGTATCAGGTTACCGGGTAATGGACAGAGACTGAGGAAATAGCAAAGGTTAAAACATTACGAAAAATTATGATTGAAATTGGGTTCTTAGTAGGAATAGAGCTTACGTATTTCTGCCACCGAGCAGTAATGTCGGCATTACTGTGTTCCGGTTTTAAAAGTGTGCTGGCGAAATATCACAAGTCCCATGTGCCTGTAACATGGGACTTGTGATATATCTCAGGGTGACGGGCGCAGTCGCAGTGCCCCTCAGTTCTTCGCGATTTAAAGCTCTGAGTGGCACTGCAACTGTTTTGCAGATCAATCGGAAGACAGAAAACTATGAATCAGAAGGATACCAGGCAATGCCAATTACCTGAGTGGTTACATTCATAAACCGAAGGCGGAAAGTCCGCTGTCGCATGTAATCCTCGATTTAGGTCAAATCATTAGCACAGATCGGTTAATTGAGTTTAAGGCATTAATTAATGATAGCGCGATTGCACTAGTTTCTGATTTAATTTAATATTATTGCTTTAGTTATTACATTAAAGACTTTCTTGGAAAACTTAAGAGGGGTGGAAAGGTTTTACATAATTAGTTGTTTTGTAGCATTGCAAGAAGTACTACACTATTACGTTGTTAAACTATTCAGCAATTAATACACTAAATTAACACTAAATAATAGGACTCCAGTAAGTACACAAGTAAAATATGCAAATCATATGTTCGCAGCGGTCCATTCGATAAGCAATGCACATATTAATCGCTCTACAATTTATATAGTAGACATGAAAATAACCGGCCTATTTCCAGAGTCCATAACGCAAAATCGGTACAAGGCCGCTGTTGTTTAGTAAACAAATGCGAGGCTCCATTACTAGCGGACAATATAGTACCTAATATCAAAACAGACTCAGATTTGCATACAACGTGCTTTTACACATTTACACAAGAAATCAGATGGAAACAGTATACAAAACAGAAACCACTGCGAAAATGTTCATTCAAGTTTCGACGAATCGAGTAGTTATAGTTACTGAGACCCCTCCCTACAACATCATTATCGCTTGGCGGTAGCAGAGGTAGAGATACGTCACAGAGCAGATATAACAAGCGACTTCAAAGTTACCTTGCTGCCGCTCACGCTGATGTCCTCCGTCCTCTCGCACCCAAATCAATATCCGCTTTTATTATATATTTATCGCGGTTTTTTGCCCCTCTACGATACATGGGTACTGTATCTCGCATCCAAAACACGGATCCTGCCTTTATTTTGTTTTTGTAATCCTTTGTCGTGTATCTTTTTTGGTCAACGACGTAAGACGAAGCAACAGGTAAAATAGTCTAGACTAAACGAATCAATGCAATTTATTCCCTAAGATGACAAGTCGTCGGAATCGTTTTGTTGTGTATTGTTTTTTGGTATGGTTATATTATTATAAAATAAATATGCTTTAGCATGAATCGCTTGACAGAATTGCAAGTTGGCTCGTAATTACAGTACCGATGGGAGGGCGGCTGATCGTAGGCGGTGCAGCGCAGTGGGCGGCTGTGATTTATACGTTCCTGCACCTCGCCAACACCCGCTAACAATCGAGCAGTACCCAATCAATGCATGCGTGCAAATTGTATACGGAGATACATTTTGCTGTTCCTTAAAATTAGATCAACTCACCCATGTAAAGAGGCGACTGTTTGCTGCCAACGTTGTCATCAACGTATGGAATTCCTAGAGTAGCGATCCCCGTCTGTCCCACGCCGACGATGAGCAGGCAGACAAATAACCAAGGAATGACGACTGCCGTGATGGAAGAACGAGTGGCCGTTCCTTGCATTTGGGACGGGTTGCAAGATGTTATATTGGAGTTGCAGACGGGTCCGACGCCGCCACTATGCGTGTCCTGGTGCACCTCGAGCAGCTGCGTTCCATAAAATACGTGCGGCATGACACTGCCCACAACACCAATCGCCAGCACAATCATCATGCAGGCTATCCAGCGCGGCCGGTGACCACGTCCTGCCAAGTACGTCAGGAACAGAGCTGTGCATATCTGCCCAATCTCCGTCGCTGCTAGCAGCGTCCCTGTGGTCTTCGACTCGACTTTGAATAACTTTTCAACGGTTGTCGTCACACTCACGAAATACGTAAGAAACATCCCTTGCACGACCCATCCTGATAGAAACACAAGCATGAACACTCGTGTCGAGTGAAATGCCGAGCGAGGCTCGGCCTGCTGTGGCGTGGGCAGCTTGCAGTCGAGAGAACCATTGTTATTGCCTGTCGCAAGCCTTTCTTGTTCCTCAGGCGTAGCTTCCACTCCTTTCATGGCTTCCTCAACTGGGGGGCCCGGGGGACCCGTTTCCCCTTCGTTTGAGAGTGGCGCGACGTTGTTCGCTCTGCAACAAAATAAACTAATAAATACAAACTAACATATATATTCACTGGAAAGTATCACAATATAACTCACGTCATATTTCTGTTTTATCTCTACACAGCCGTTCTAATTTACAACTAGACAAGCCTGTTGGTAATGCAGTTCAAAGTTCTTATGACTGAACCTCCCGTTAACGGAACTCTGATCGTGAACAAAGTAAGCACAAGGAGCCGAGTCAATATGCAAGCGACAAACGCATAGTTTTTTGGAAGCCGTTCACCGATAACCGCGAAGGGATGAGGAGGCTGCGTGCGCGCACCCAGCGCGGCCGACTCAGACTGTAACTTGCAATTACCGAGCGCAGTGCACCCGCTTCGCCCGCCTCTCGGCTTCTCCCCACACAGGGTTTTTATTGGCCGCCTATCCATTTTTTGCTTACGCATTTACACATGATGAAAGCCGTTTGTGCAACGCCCTCCTCCAAAGATTCCCTCTCGTCTCGACACTACGGAATGTCTTTGTCTTTCGCCTGGAGCTTTTTAAACTTTACTTTTTTCTCAACTATTCTACATTGAAGCACAGTAATATTGAATATTACTGTAATATTAAATATTACTGTAATATTACATCTACTACTACGTACACACGTAGTGATCAACATGCGGGATGCGTGTAATTTAATCGCTAAAGACACCGTGTGACTCGAAATCAGTACCCGCAAAACAGATAGCTGTAATAGATTGTTATTACTTACAGTATGTATGTAGTAGTACATATTTTATACTTTTGAGGTAACCTACCTGAGTTATCTTTTTCAACTATCTTCACTTAATCGTAATTGACGAAATGTGGTTAATGTGCGTTTACGTAATCAAGTCGGAAAGAATGAAAGTATACGAACAAGTACAATACGTGTTTCCTATATTTAGGAAGTATTGTGCATCAAGTTAAGTTCTGGATTCCGTAAATGTTTTGCGTATCAGGCTATGCTACTTTCTTGCCTTAGCAGAATAGAAACATTCATACCATTTGCAATAACCGATACTGTGACGGCGTGAACCCAGCGATTACTACAACTATTATAAGACGATCTCGGTGGCCCAACGGCTTGCACTGTGGGTCATCATCAACCCATTTATACGTCCCACTGCTGGGTACGAGTCTCCTTTCAGACGAGGGTTAAGGCCATAGTCCGCCACGCTGGCCCATGCGGGTTGGGAACTTCACACGTTTTCCGAGAATTGTGAACCTTCTTCAACGTGCAGGTTTCATCATGATGTTTTCCTTCACCGAAAAGCTCATGGTTAATTTCAAATTAAATTTCGCACACAAATTCCGAGAAACTCAGAAGTGCAAGCCCGGATTCGAACCCACGACCCTGTGCTTGAAAGGCAGTAGGTCAAACCATTAGGCTACCACGGCTTCTTGTCTCTTCTTGGACTGTAGGTACTGAATGAGTAGGTCTAATTTGAAGAAAATATTTTTTTCTAAATTGTTTATGGTCAGAGTGTTTTATGTTAGTGTCCCAAAGTGAATTCCGTTGCTCTGGTACTCATAGCACAGGGAATTCCCTAGTTCGAGACAATATCATCATTAACATGGACGACAGACGTCACATGAAGGCTGTCATAAAAGGCTTAACCGGAGCAATCACAGAGCCCAAAAAATGGATGTCGAACATCGTTAAAAATTCACCTTGCCTATTCCTATTTCTCTCTTTTCCCCTTTGAATCTTAGACCCGTTAGTAATGAACAGAGAAAGAGGTTCCACCAGGATGTGAAAAGGCTTGAGGAAAGGTGTAAAGGTCGTTGGAATGTGAAATGAACTTAGCTAAGTTGGCGGTTTAAGACGGCGTCTAGGCGAGGAAGATTCGTCTCAAAATAAAAATAAAAAGTTAAGAAAAAATAACCGATTATATTGTGTACAACATTTGTTTTCAACTTTATATTTTGTGATTTATCTAGTAACGTAACAATTAGAATTAATATCGTAGATATATTCTGAAGTATTTATTTATGAAATAAAATTGCATGTATATATACTGGCTGTTTATTTTTAGTTATTTAGTAATAACTAAAGAAAGTATAATTTTATACTTGGGAATATAAAAAATTTTTTCGGATATAAGTCGCGTAAGTATATACATATATATATTTTTTTTTAAATAAACCAACGTGCCGAGCCCTATACAGGTACTGACTGCCGTGTCCATTATAGTTTGAAAAATTATAATACATTGTTTGACTTAGATCCAAGAAAAATAGTTTTTTTTTATAATATGACGGGACGAACAAATCGTACGCCTGACTGTAAGCTACACGCATGTCTATAACAACTACAGTGCCACTGGACGTACTCTCTCACAAGGAGCTCTACGCTCTACTGCTACTAAAACCACTACTAAAGTACCACTTCCAATGTGTTATAATCGCGAAAACCTAAGAACTCGATATAATTATACTTATCGCGTAATTGTAATGTATTTTTATTACGCGATAAGTAAAAAAATATAGACAGTGATAAAACTTTTTGTAAAAAAAAACCGACCTCCAAAGTTACTTACTATTTATTTGCCAAGATTTATTGAAATCGGTTACCGGAAAGTGCGCGAAACCGGATTCATCCCCCACCCTTACAGGTGGAATATTTCCTTATAATTTAAATGGGACCAATACCCTTTTTCCAATAAAAACGAATCATCAAAATCGGTACACAAATTATCGCATCGAATTGTCGCGTAACAAGCAAAAAAAAAAAAAAAAAAAAGGGTGCTTTTTTAAAATTTATAAGAATCATATCGACCAAATAGTAATAAATAGCAATCATTGATACACACAGAGCACTCATGCTAGGTTCGCAATAACAGCAAGTGTAGAATATTAATGTGAACGAGTCATACGGGTAACTGGACTTGCGAAACTCACCAACGAGGCCGATGACCACTGCTGACACCGGCGCACGACGCACTACTGCACTCCACAGACCAGTTCCACAAGGAGACTGCCTTACATACAAACACTAATTGTCACTTCTATCAAAGCAAAGCGTTTATAAACATACCAGAGATGATAAAAAAGGTGCTAAAGAACTTTCAGTCAGATATTTGTACAAACAAACTTATGGATACTACACCTACATGTTCCCCACGCCCTTTATGTTGGGGATGATTGAATATCATACCCTCGAAGTAAGAAGGAACATTTTCCTGGTGAAATAGATTTTCAGATTATTGCATGGGTGTGCGCATAACCCAATCCAAACAAATCCCTTTCCTTACCCCCAAGGTCCAAAAACACCACCTCAGACCACTGCAGGTCTCTATTTAATACGCCTAGAGGGCAAGATCCAACGAATCCTCTTTTTAGTGCTCTTGACTACATGAACTATTGTACATGGATCGCGGTTCTAATATTTTCGTCGACTCAGAAAATAAATTTCTATCCACAGCGGGCGCTTAATTTGAAAGCATTGCTAGGTCTACGTCTATTGTATATTGATCGCAATGGATGTAGACTTGGAATATAATTAATTTATTAATTTAATGAAAATGCAATAGTTAGTATTTTTTTTAAATAATTTATTCTACGTCATAATTAATGAAAGATAATTAATTAATTAAATAAGTATGTCAATAAATGATACATTATACAAGTTAAGTAAACAGTAATTGTCAAATAATAACATTAATTAAGCTTTATATGCTAATAGAAATTGATTGAATTGTGACTAGCATGTTTGGTGTAACTGTAAATGTAAGTGAATTTTATTAAATAAATAAATTAATAAACTTTAAAAAAAAATTCAACCAGCTTCTAAAACCAGAAAAAGTCACTACAGTAAAAAGTAAAAAATAATAAAATACAGATTTAATCCAAACGACAATACAACGCACGTAATAATTTAAATTTATTTTTGTCTTATTTCGTTTTGTACACAGTATTATAATAACTTAATAATCAATCTATCTACATTTATGATTTATTTAAATAATTACAACGAGGAAAATCTTGTACACACCTATTTATTGTCTATTATTGTAATAAAACATTATTATTGGTATGTGCTACCTACTGATCGGTTTGAAGTTTTATCTTACCACTAAAAAAATATTGCTACTTAAATATATGTATACAATATCTAATTATTTATTTTTCGATTCGGTGCCAACTAATGCAAGTTTACAAACTTACTGTAATAAGCGCCGAACTTATAACCTCCTTTTAAACACATTCAACACACCACATCTAAAAACACATTCATTACATACTGAGATAAGCGCAAAAGTTGTACAGCTATTAAAGTGCATATTGGCCAAACTAAGCTGCTGATAACGGAACGACGCAATAACAAAATTGACACTTATTTCTCCTCTAGACAAAAAAAATACAGCACATTGCACACTAGCTTATAACGAAAGTAAGTCAAAATCAAAAATTAAAATAATCTTTATTTCATAGGTAGCATTATTACACTTAAACTCCTTAAGTTAAACTCTACAGCTCACTCTTAAGGCAGATTCCCCTGAGAAGAATGAGCGAGAAACTTTAGGGGTTGCTCTTTGTAAATAACATTTGTATACATTCAACATTTACAGTATATTTTTTTTGTTTTCAAACATCTGAGATCGAGACTACCTCCACGAGCTAAATGGGTTACTACCACGGATTTTTTGTCATTTAAGTACGCAAAAGTTGTATAATAACCTTTAGTATAAAGTTTTTGTTTCACTATAGTTTTAAACTTCGTGAATGGCAAATTTTGTATATCAACCGGAATCTTGTTATTAAGCGTATACGTTGCCCCTAAAATGAATTTGTCAGTTTGTGAAGACGACTCTCAAGAACAGCTAGTTTATTTTTATTCCTCGTTTTTAATGTTATGTTATGTCTGTCACCATTTTTAAAGAAATTACTATTCCTCTTAACATAAATTACATTTTCATAAATGTACTGTGACGCTAATGTAAGAATGTTAATTTCCTTAAACTTATCATTCAAAGATACTCTGGGCCCAGATTGTAAATTGCCCTAACCGCACGTTTCTGCAGGACAAAGATTCTATTGATATCGGCGGAATTACCCCAAAGCAAAATGCCGTAAAAGTAATGAGTAAAGATGGATAGAGAGAGTTAGAAGTGCGTGCAGGCTTTGCCGAGCAGTGGTAGACTATTGCAGGCTAATTTAAAAAAAAATAGAAAGAATGCTGCAAGAGGCCATTGAAATTTAAAAAACATCCTAATTTCAACAGGGAAGATGGTTTCTCCGCACCACCAGTTTGGGATCCAGTATTTCCTCTAATTAAAAATCCCAAACAGACATAAGACTGCAGTACTAATTAATATGTTTTAGTTTATTCTAATTTCTATTAATAATTAATAATAAATTAAACTTAACAAAAATTCATTCAATAAAATAATTTGTAAAACTCAATGTAGCGTAAATTGGAATGTTTTCTTTGTAAAATTAAAAATAAGGTATTTACTTAATAACTATTGTAACTATAGTGAAAAAATAGGGTGGTTTGCATTAATATTAGACTTAACTGGTTGAAGACTGTACCACCTCAGTCAACCGTGACCATGGGATCTGTAAAGGGCCCGAAACGTCGGTTTGTTTGAAAAAACAAATATACGCGATTTAAATCCGGAAAAATAGTTTCATTTCCTATGTGTAACAATCGCGAAAACCTAAGAACTCGATAGAAAGTATTGTAGATTTTCAGTTTTAACCTTTAACTATTAGGTTGCTGCATCAGGTTGGTGTTTTCGCACCAAAACGGTCATCACATCCTTGTGAAAGAGTTCCTCCAAGGTAGTACTGCCACGATGTGAGCATTACTGGGTTCCAGTTTTGAAGGGTAAGTAAGGGTGCTGGTGAAATTACAGGCAGGTGATGGGCGCAGAGGCAGATCTTTCTTATTTAAAGCACTAAGTGGTACTAAAACTGTTATGGCCAGACGCACGACTTGTTCGTCCCGCCATCGTCACTCGGAATTGATTATAAAAAAAGAAAACATTCTACTGGTGCGTTTTAGCTACGTCTACGTGGCGCATTTAAAAAAAAAATTACCAAATCTTTTAAAAAAAACTGTTTGATATTTCATAATTTTTTGCGACATCGTACTCGTGCCTAAGGCTGCCGAAACATTCCGATGGTTGCCGAGGCGTTCCGGAGACTGTCGGCTCAACATCCCTAAGCTCGCCGCAGCTTTGTTTTGGTAGCTACGACTATTATCTATTGGAATTTCAACTAAAAAGGCATAACAATGAGTTATATAACTATTCGTCACCTTAAAGTCCCCTGCCGTGCTGTCACGTCAGTGGGCGCCAGGGCTGACGCGCAGCTGATAAGTTATCGAAACTGCTCAAGCTGAGCCGTTTCTCTGTAATGTAAGCGACTAAAAAATACGAAAACTTTCAGACGTCGAAACCACTAGATTGATTTACTGCAGCTACTTTCCCAATTGAAATGACACGGCATTTTGTATTAGGGTAATACCTCCTATGTTAATAAAATCTTTGTAGTGCAGAAATGTGCTATAAGGGCTAATTACAATTCGAGCTCCAAAATGTCTTTGAGAGATAAGTTTAAAGAAATTAACGTTGTTACACTAGCGTTATGAAGAATAGTATTTTTTTATAAAAAAATAGTGACAGACATAATATTAATACGAGGAATCAAAATAAACTGGCTGTTCTTGACTGTTTGTTTAGCACTTACAGGAAGTCTCGGTTTATGATGTTTGCCATAAATATTGTAAATTATAAATAAGTATATTCAAATATATATTTACAAAGAGCAACCCCTACAGTTTCTTGCTCATTCTTCAGGGGAATCTGCCTTGCGAATGAACGGTACAGTTTAATCAATATGACTATTTCAAGTGTAATTTGCTTACCAATGAAATAAATATTATTTGATTTCAGCTGTTTTCATTCACCATCAAAAGTACAAAAAATTCTAAAAATTGTTTTGCTAATTTATTCTAAAATTTACTTACTTACTAAAAAATTCATCATTCCTGAGGTGACAACAGCAAAATTGTTCATTTTATAAGTAAATTTAAAAAAAGTAAAAAACAATCAAAAAATCTGTAGGTGCTATTTTCGCAGAACTATAATCTTGTAAGTTGTCACGTTATTGCTTATCGGCGTCTATTTAATCTCCCCCGATTGAAAAGACATGAATCATTTATAAATTCATTGCTACAAATTGGATGGTCACACGATCAACCGCCAGAACTACGGCCTAATAGTTTTTTTTTATATTTTTGCTTACAAATAACTTCTTCGTTTAGTTCATCTCGTTAGTTCTACCTAAGGCACTGTCTAAAGAAACTTAAGCTTATGTAGAAGCGCTCTTTCTATTGACTTAGCTCTTTCACTGCCTTTGTGTTTCTTTATTTTTAGTAATAAAGTGTTTTGTATGACTATAAGTCAAATTAGAGTGTATACACATAACTTTTGTTTTTAATATTAAAAATAAATGCTCATAACAAATAAAACGTAGATAAAATAAAATTACCTACGTAGATATGACATCAAATGTTACTCAACAAAATGTCCTCACTTTATATTCAGTGACACTAGAAAATGAATAGCGGAATAATTAAGAATTTATGACTAAATGTGGCCCACATTAAAATTCAACCGAATTTCAAGAAGATAAACATGTGTGCCGCTTTTTATGGTTTTTATTCATGTTTTGGGAGAACAAGTACAAGGAAAACGCTTTAATATCCATTGGTACCTATGTGATCTGACCTTTTTAACCGACTTCAAAAAAAGGAGGAGGTTCTCAATTCGACTTTGATTTTTTTTTGTATGTAGGTATGTTACGCGATAACTCCGGTATTTGTGAACCCATTTTCATGATTCTTTTTTGTTGGAAAGAGGGTACCTCCATAGTGGTCCCAGTTAATTTTGAAGAAAATCATCCACCTTTAAGGGTGACTGTTCACGCATGAAGATTCATTTTTATAAATAGCGCCTAAATTTTATTGTAAGGAGCAATTATTTTAATGCTTGATTTTGCTATTCTCCAATTCAAGGCATTTTTCCTTCTCGATATAGGCACTTTGAGTAGTGAGAATCGATTTTTATTATCTCCTGTGTCAAGTCCCGTATAGTGGCGAACTAGGTGATTAATTCCGGTTTGTGCACTTTCCGGTAACCGATTTCAATAAAACTTGGTAATTACATGTAATTCCACGTACTTTTGAGGTCGGTTTTTTTAGTACTCTGTACTGATTCAAAGTTTAGACTTATAAATAAATCAATAACTTTTTTCATAAGCGGCAGACGGATCGGGGTCTACACGCGTTCTTCGTGTGGCATATGTCCGAAACAATTATGTCAAATAAGTAATACTCGATCAAATCAAATACAATGTCAAGTATGAAGCATAGTGAAATTACATGAGACTTACCAACCTATATCTCAGGGTGATGGGCGCAGCGGCAGTACCCCACAGATCGTTGTATTTTAAAGCTCTGATTGGCATCATGCGTCTTTTACTTTGCTCGAATATTAGATACTTATTTGACAATAATTGTTTCGGGAGGGTATCAGACGAAGAAGGAGAATAGACCTTGATACCATCTCCTCTGAGTAGAGGAATGGGGATGTCAGACGTATTTCCAAGTGTTGTGAAGCGTTTTTGACATGCAGGTTTCATCACGATGTTTTCCTACACCATTAGCGAGAGGTATTGCTTCTAAACGTCCGTAGATGTACGTAACTTACAAATTAAAATAATAGGTAACGTACATACATGCATTAAGAAGCAATCGATCACTGATTCATGATCGATGATCGGATTAAGAAGCAATCGATCATTGATTCCTTCTTAATCCGATCGCTGATCTGCAGCAAATACCTAACAGGGTCCCAAGTCTGCTGATTTTAAATCATCTTAATTGTATGTAGGCTTGCCAGATGGCCGGGAAATCCAGGATTGTCTCGGAATTTTTCGTCTTACAAACACTTAGAAGTTGTTTTTACAAACTTACTAGGGCACTTTTCACAAAAGCAGTCCCTCAGACGCAGCGCTGTAGTGAAGCTCGGTTTTTATAGTATTATAAAAATACACAGAGTATTGAGGTGGGTTCGTAGGTTAACTTTTACATAGTAAAAGAACGTATTTGAAAATCAAGTGCATTTTTATTTTCCCTGTAAAAATAGAACGACTAAAAACATTACTGAAGCCTAATATAAATACCTTTTTATTTTCATATTTATTGCCACGGCCTCTCCCTCTTCCTTACCCTAGTAGAATTGTCCCGGAAATGATAAGTCAGTATCTGGCAATCCTAGTCGTATGTGGATAAAGCGTCAATGGCAGAATTTTGAACGTTTGGTATTCTGCTAAAACTTAAGAGAATAGTGGCTCGCCATCGAGCTATTATTCAACTAACATTGCAAATTTTTAGTATCCTGCTCTTCAATGGCGAGCTGATACCACGCCTATGGCGTAGTGTATTACTAAATTACTATTTAAACGGGACAAAATTTAAAATACGCATAGTAATTTCAATGGTATTTTTAGTAAGGCATAAAAGGCAGTAGAGTCCCTTGTGAAAGAGTTCGCCCAGAAAGTACCTTACCTATTTCTACCGCCAAGCAGTAATGTCAGCATTATCAAGTTTCGCTTTTGAGGGGTAAGGGTGCTGGTGAAATTACAGACAGACATGGGACTTGTCAACTTATGTCTCAGATCTTTGCAATTTGATGGACAGGCGTGAAGTTTACCGTCAGAAGCCACGACTTGTTCGTCCCGTCACATTATAAAAAAAAGACAACATCGATCGTCAGTAATTGAATGTATGAATGTGCCATCACTGCCATTGCCACTAGATTTCAACAGAATAGCAAATATTATCATAATATAATCTCAATGACAAGTGGTTTCAAGAAATATCAATCATTTAAATTCAAAATCATCTTATTTCATAAGTAAGCAAATTTCACTTGAAATCGTCAAACTGATTAAATTCTACACCTCATTCGTAAAGTGTAAATATACATTTGAACACATTTATCATTTACAATATTTATTTCAAATTGAAATCAATTAAATCAAATCAAATAAATGCATTTTCAAATAAGTAGTACCAGTTAGTACCAGTAGAGCTTCTTTTGATAGAGTTCGTCCTGGGAAGTACTGCTACCTTATCTATATCTGCCGCCAACAGTAATGTGATCATTACTCCGGTTTTAAAGATCACTATGGCACTGGAACTGCTATAAACAGACGTGTCGCTTACTACCACTGACTCAAAAGTTCGAAATGCTCATTTATGATTGACAAAACTAGGCTGGACAAACTCTTTCACAAGCCTAATGCTACTACAATTCTAAATATTTTTTATTACTATAGAAGCTACGTTGTCATTTGTGAAATAGGTCTTCATAGCAATTTAATTTCATATAGTAAATGATTGAAAATCGTATACATCAACTGATAGAGGGTTGTATTAATGCAGCTTTTGCACCAATGTAATTGGTCGATGATTGCCGAGCCTGTCATGTGTCATCGGCGACAGTCGGTTCCTCACTTGCCTTGACCGCACCGCGTCCACTCTCTCACGTGGGCTACATGTCATACTTATTACAGTAACAGATCATTCGTATACTACTCACGTAGTGCCCTCATAAGAATGATACATTTGTATAAGATTCGGAAGTGATCCACCAGATCCATAGATACATAGGTATATGCTTAATTACATTTTGATAGCTTGATGATTGAAATGAGTACACTCCGCGATAGCTGATCGTGAACCGATTTAAATTACAACAATATGGCGTAAAGTACTGATGGAGCGCATTGTCGGTCGTAGACCGTCCAACTTACAGATAGAAAACAAAAACACATTTACCGAGTAACAAGCTTATGTTCTTTTTAACCGACTCCAAAAAAGGAGGAGGTTTTCAATTCGACTGTATTGTTTTGTACATATGTTACGCGATAACTCCGACATTTTGTGAACCGATTTTGATCATTATGTTTTGTTGGGAAGACTGTGAGGTACAGTGCAGTGGTCCCATTCAAATTTGATGAAAATATTGCAGCTCTAAGGGTGGCAACCTAGAGGATAAATCCAGTTTCGCACACTTTCCGGTAACCGATTTCAATAAAACTTGGCTGATAGATGTAGTTCCACGAACTTTTGAGGTCGGTTTTTTAGTACTCTGGACTGAGATTATTGTATTCTCTTGAACGGTAACTTTACTTGGCGTCGCGGAATTAAAACTTATTTTTGGTATTTCATGGAATTGTAAAGATCTCGTAAAGTTACCCAAAAAGCTTACCCGAAATAGCATTTTACGCACATAAAACCAGAAAAAAAAACAATAAATGTGTAGCAAATGCAGTAATATTCAAAAGAATTTCTAGTATATAATTAGTAGTACTTTTTACCTGAAATACAGGAATTTCCTAGTTCAGGTACATGTGTTATTTTTACATTAAATCGCATAAGTAGTCTTTAGTTTTCTCTGTACATTATGTTACTGAATAAACAATTTTATTATTATTATTATTATTTCGTAGCAGTAGAGCTCCAAAAGAGAAAGAGTTCGTTCAGGGAAGTACTGCAATCTTACTTATTTCTGTCGCCAAGCAGGGGGCCTACTATAACCGTTCAGAAAACCGTTCAAAAAACAATTTTATTTCAATGTAAACTAGTAAGCTTATTATAATATTACTCATATTCGTACCATGAAACAAACCTATCAACCAAGTAATGTATTATTACTATAGTGACCGAAAGAATCACAGACCACATAAATACTAGTAAGAACGAATGATTTCTCAATATTGTCTATTTCTTACTAAAAAGTTATTTCCATTCATTTATTTTTTGATGTTCCGAATCGTCCTATCGTAACAATTCCTAACGTCCTATCGTAAGGACACAGCGGCTCACGTGGCAATGACGCAGCAGATGAACTAGCCAGAAAAGGATCGGAGACGGACGCAGTAGGACCAGAACCCATAGTGTCCCTCCCCTACCAATGGTCCAGAACAACTATACACAAAGGTACAAAAACTTCACATAATAATACATGGACCACCCTTACGGTTTGTAGACAGGCGAGGGAAGCACTCCCAACGCTCAATGCCAGTCTATCACGAATATTAATTAATTGATGTTAAGTTTAATTAATATATATATAACCTGTTGAGTTTAATTAATAATTAAACTCAACAGGCAAGAGCTTCGCACTGTAACTGCCGCCCTAACAGGTCATGGTCCATACAATAAACACCTTTTCAATGTAGGCATCACAGACAGCCCTCTTTGCAGAGCGTGCATGGAGGGGGAGGAAACGGCTGCGCACATCCTACAACAGTGCTCCGGCGTGGCCAGCTACAGGGCAAAATACCTTGGAGTGCCAAGGTCGCTCCCCGAAGTCTTCAGCAAACCGAGGAGGCTGCTGAGATTCCTGGAGGAGCTTAGGTGGCACGAGTAGGACCCTGCACCCACCACACGCAAAATAGGCGCCTTGACGTCGAGTTGCGGACACCAGCCCGTTACACCAAGTAGATCGTCCTATCGTAGTATAATGTTAAAGTACTTAATATTATTTACGTTCAGAGAATTTTAACTGCCATAAGAAGAAAAGTATGTAATAATGAAATCTATATAATATTATATAATATTATATAGAATAAATAGTCAAAAATAAAACATCATAGTTTTAACATTGTAATAAGCTTACTTTAAGCGCGTCATGGTACGGAAAGTCAATGTATGGTTAAAGTAATATTGTTTTAAGAGATTGTGGTAGACCCCCTGTAGTGTGAGCCTTAAAACGTTCCAGTTTTGAAGGATACTGATTTCACTGTTCCTTAGATATTTGAGGCTTAAAAATCTGAGAAGCACTGCAACTGCAATGGACAGACGTGTCGCTTAATAGCAGACCCAAAACTTGTTCGTCCCGTTACTTAATATAAAAAAGTCAACATATATAGAGAAGTTTTCCTGTACATTTAACACATTGAGTAAGTATTTGCATTATGTCAAGAGATTATGCGAAGTAGCAATAAAGAGAACCAGTCGTTTAGGATTTATAAGTAAACACCTACAGGTAATTTAATTAAACCTGTCTCGACCGCAGCTAAACCGACTAGTTGTATGTTAATACGCGCCAATATCTACTTTATAATTATTAAACAAAGATCGAACACTTAAAAAAATTCACTTCGATCTGGTTACATTCGACCCAACGTCTCCCAGCAAACCGTGTCAGACGCTAAGCCACCTAAGCCACGGAACGAACCAACAGTCCTCACAAATTTTTCCATGTGTTTGTTACTGATCTTTGTTTTGGTTTTTAACGATTTTTTTGACGTAGCGCCATCTGTGAGAAATCTATGAAAGTTTTTCTTCACTCAGGGAGACCTTCACAGCTACCAATCGCTGAACTGACTCTACTATAGTTGTTTTATGAATTACTAATCTTGTATTTTTTGTTATGATTGATGATACTATAAAACTAAACCACACAACACCATCTTCAAACACTGCTGTGCGATACACAAGCAGAATTGCTTTTGCAATATTTTTAAGAAACACCTTTTGTGTTTGTCACCACGTATAGATCTGGTGAATACGCTACATGTGCGCTGCACGCAGGCAGTAAGTGCGCCTTAATGATGACATCTCATAATGCGCGCGAGCAGCACGCGAAAAGAGATCGCTCTACGTAAAGCACGTGTGCTCGCGAGCCGAATTTCGAGGATTTCTTTTACTATACTGTGTGTAATAATAATATATTAATTAATTTATATTTTAGAATGATATATGAATGTTGCATCATCACCTTCATTGCGGTTTTTTCTAATTATTATGTAACACAATTCACTCTCCACACGTAACGACCGTACTCGCCGGCGAAGATAGCACCCTGAGCTGAGGTCCGTGCCTCTTCAGCCGAGCGTCGAACGTTCAACAACTCCTGAAGATGCCTCGTAAAGAAGCGAAACACGGGTCGGGTATATTTTTGGTGGCACTGTTTGTGATTGCAGATGCGTTTATGTTACATATTAATTTTATACTGAGGCAGGGTGGTTAACTGTATGAAAAAATATTCAGCACAAGCGCAGTTATGTTGCACAATATAACTTTCGCTGGGTTCGCAGCGTAGCTAAGTAACTTACTTCTATTTTTATTCACATACTTATTGAAAACATTAAATTATTAAACACAATGAGAGATCAGAGATTGGAATAGGAGAAGTATATTTTGAAGTTTTGCTATTCCAATCTCATTTAAGTAATGTACATAGAGCTAATAATACCTCCCTATGAAATTGCGGAATTATTGTATTGTATTCTGTTTCGCACTTTTGGTGTGTAACTATCAATTACTTTACTACAGCAAGCAGTGTAATTATAATAATAATAGTGCCAAACACACACTAATCACCTGATCTCAAATTAGGAAATTCCCTGTACTATGAGTAGCAGAATAACGAAATTAACTCCGGGGCACTGCCCCAAACACCCAAAATACGAGAATTTAGAAAAATTAGTTTCCCCAACTTGTCCAACCAAGATTGATAAACCTCGACGTCTAGCGCCCACAGTACTAGCCGTTGGGCAACCGAGTCATCAAAAGTTTAATAGTTAGCTTATATATAGTCCCACTGAGAAGCACAGACCTCCTCTCACAAGGGGAGGGTTTGGGTAGTAGTTATAGTGTAGTTTATATAGCGTTGTGCCGAGAGCGAGGCGTCACACGCTCTATGTATAGACCGTCATACTTGTCATTCCTTGTCTGTATACGTTTGTCTGTGCGCCAAATATTTTCCCAAGTACATCAAACACCCAATGACGAATTGGGTGGCTATTTGTCGATGTGAAGTGCCGCCATGACAGACAGTTTGAACTATAGTCTCTTTATTGAAACATGCTTTACAATTCAATAGGTATAAAAATAGGCATGCAATTTCATATGAAGCTACGTATTTGTGTTTGAAGATAAGTAAAAATCATTTTAAAAATGTATATTTAATTAAATAGACATCTCAAGATTGAGGATCTAAACAAATGGACTATACAATAACCTAAACAGAGTTTTCATATAATTAAAAATATATTTAATATCAAATCTTTATTTCTCTTTTACATGTCAGCCCTATAGATTTACAATATTTTTGTACATAAAATAAAAAGTGTTTTATAACGGCATAATTTAAATCTAATGAGGTTTTTGTAAGCAAACGTCCATTAACCAGCAGATTATGGGCTTATACAAATTCCGAAAACTCAGAGGTACAAGCTCGGATCGAACCCACCACACACCCTCTGCTTGTACAAAAGTTTTGTAATTGTAAGTAAAAATATAACTATATTGTTTTAGATTTATTGCCTTTTATTTTTAATCATTCCGAGATTTCAAAGGGAGGTATTACCCACTCTATATATTACAGTTGTAGCTTAATTAAATATACACTATCTATTCCGATATCTGATAATGATATAGTAATAAAATCGGAACACATATTTTTATTGCCCATTTTAATGCTATTGCGATGTAAGAATGAAGAGTAACTTATAAACATAAAACATTAATCTTTATTACTTAAAGAGCTCGTGAAACCATCAAAGTAACGATACTTGCCCTACGATGATCCTCTAAAGGTATGTAGTGTGTATTAATTAACTCGCAGTTAACATTTAAAATTCATCTCTTGAGCTGGTATTTAAAGTGGTACAGATTCCTTTGAGCTAGTTGAAACCGTTTTTGTGGACGACCATATAATTGCATTATAAGTGTCAGTGATTTTAAACGTTATAAGGACATTTATTTTTATTTAAAAGGTGCTTGAAATCTTCGCATGCTTGTCATAAGGGTGATTTTCCTCTGGAATCTAAAAATTAGTTCGAAGTTTTTCTTCCAACGTTTCTCTTCCCCAAAAAGATGGAATAAGAGGAAAACTTATCGTATTCCTCATTGACTTACAATTATATGGACGTCGGGTCCGCGCTAAAAAGTGTCCGCACTTGTAAGGCGCTAAAATCGTATACAGAGCGCGACACTCCGCTTTAGTCTTCATTTGTTCTACTGACAGCGCGATACTGCGATGACATTACAATTTAAATTTCGAATAGGTTGACTTGGGACATTTTTTCGTGGTTTTTGTATTAGACCCGTCGTCCATTTATTTGTAAGTCAATGGTATTCCTTATAAAAGTAAATACCTCGTGTTCTCAAGATTTCACTTTTGTCACACTGTCAATTTTTTTTCCGTCTTTTGGATTTGCAGCATCGTAGCGACATCTCTTTAAAATCTTTTAAACTAATCTGTTTGACTATTTTATCGACTGATAGACTATGGTCCTAAATTCTTTAGATAATGAGTTATGGCTTCAGTCCTACTTCGCGCGGTGTTCTTCTTACCGCTCCTGGCCATATATTTGTTGTTTCAAACAAAGCAACGTTTCGGACCCTTTATCTACAGGTCCCTTGATCACAGCTGACTGTAGTAAAATCATCAACCAGTTATGTCTAATATTAATGTAAACCACCCTATTTTCAGCTATACTTACTAAAATTATTAATTTAACCATGAGATCTGTAAAGAACCAAAAACGTTGGTTCGATTGAAAAGGAGTAAAATATATCTACGCGATTTATTTCAGAAAAAAATAGTTTCATTTCCAATGAGTAGCAATCACGAAAACCCAAAAACTCGATAAGGTTAAGACTGGTTTGCGCATAGCTGTAAGTGTGTATCTTCGAATTGACAGTGATAAGTTACCAACCACGAGTTACGTACTATGCCGCCCTAAACATATGTAAGTGATGTAGAGCAACGTACTATTGGGTACGTCGTTTCATATCATTTATTTAATCGATGAACGTAAAAGAAAGCTATTTGGCCAAATAAAACCCTAATAGTGATGTCATTGCACAACAACATATAGATAGATAGATAGATAACACGTTTAATCAGCACAAATACAACCAGAAACAAAACATTTATAATCACTTCACAGAGTATAACATAAAAGCACATAGAACATTCATTATTAATTTTATACACATTTATATAAAACACATACTGCGAGAAAAACAAACAAATACTATAAGAACTGATAAAATTTTAATGTACCTATGACTACAGTCTGTGCTGAAATGGCCCTGACTCAGCATAAATACTGTACACCGAGAGAAGTCAAACAGTGCTGGTTTTATATATATAGTGAGCGATCACAGCCCAGTAAGCCATGCCACCAAAGTGCATCACACGCAAATATATATACCTAACTCTAAATACTATACATATATATATCAAGCAAAAGTGTAAGATGTAAAGCAAATAATGTAGATAGTGTAAGTAATGAAGGTAAGCTATATAAAAAGTAATGTGCCTTTACAAACATAATATTAAATTATAACAATAGCCACCAAATATGAACATATATATGTACGGAAATTTAGGTTTACAGGTATCAAACGCATTAATTAGGGAAATATCTATATAGCGAGACACATCTGCTATGACAAAAGATGTTTTTTGTATTCACGCATAAATTGTTTTTTATTATTGATGTCACGCAATCACAAACACATATCAAAATATTGAATCTCTAGCGACACGCAGTATCGAAATTACATAGGATAAGTAGGCATTACTTACACGTACCAATGGCGCTGGCATACACGCGCAACGTCGTCGGCGGGCAATATTGACGTCAATATCATTATTAGTTATAGTCCGTCTTTTTTGAAAACGGAGTAAAATAACAGTTCATTGCGCAAAAGTGTAACCCTCTTGCGAGCAGCTAGTGATTTCAGTCGATAAATATTTTATCGACTATCGATTGAATATTGGTCACGCCCATGGAATAAACAGCCGAACTTATTTCATTTGAATCATCCTCGACCCGTTATTCACCTAATTACAGTTCACAAGTTCATTTGAATTGTCAATTTATCTAAGTTCATACATAAACTATTATTTAGAACTATGTTTATAAAAAATACAAAGAGGAGACATATTTTAAAGATTTAAATCAATATAGATAATCAAATCCGGCTATCCTCATTAAAATGTATATGAATAAACATTGACGATACTAGTAGGCCAACTGACAAAATAAAAATAAAAAAGGCAACAACGCAATCAGCAATTGTAAGAACGTCGTAACATTCACAATTCAGTCATTTTTTGGCAAAATTTTATCTTCGATAAAACTATCGACAACAATTACATATCTATTGAAAATTTTATGAAACTGGCAAACCTACAAATGTCACTTTACTCCCGTCTTCAAAAAAGACAGACTATGTATTGATTTAATCGCCTGTGAAGAGAAACGTTTTAAACGTTTGCATTAATGTATGACAAAAACATCAGCCACAGCTCAACAATCGGCAAAAGCACGATACTCACGCGAATGTGTTAATCTAGACGTCTAAATTGTTATATTAGTCAATTAAGTAAGGACACACGGTCATAGTTTGAAGCTTTAAGTTTTATCATCACAGATCTCTATGGTCCGAAATGGTCTCTCATGCAGTAAGTTTGCTAGCAAGTAACATTTGCAAAGCAAATGCTAGTAACTCAACAGCTTTGCCAAAGGGACAAGTGATTTATTGAAACGATAAGTGCAACAGTGCCAATTTATGCAGTAGGCACCAGCTAACGAGCAAGTTTACTTGAATGTCGATACCATTTTGATCTTGCCAGGAAGGAATTATGCCATTAGTTCTTAATTTTATAATGGACTCTGTGAAACGAATATTCAAATGCGATATAATAATAACAATGGGCCGGACAATTATAACAATTAACTGGTCCGAAACTAGGGGATAGCCTGTGCTATGAGGACTAGAGCAACGAATTTAATTCCGTGACACTACCCATAACGTAAAGAGCCAATATATATATATAATATATAATTTCGTAGATTTCTCACAGATGGCGCTACGGTACAAAACAAAGATCTTATAACAAACGAATAGAATTCATAAGGTATGCTGACTCGATCTCTATAGCTCAGTTGGTAGAGCGATGGCCCTGGTATGGCACAGATGCTGGTTCGAAGGAGTTTTTCGTTGTGTTCGATCTTAATTCGCATTAATAATTATAACTAGTGGAGTAATTCCACAAAAATAAAATAATGTCATGGTAGTAAAACCTGATAATATTAATTATAATCAACATTATAAAAAACCAATTTAGAAAAGTTCGATTTCTAAAAATCTAACCCGGGACGACAATGCTCACCTCTGAGTCACCGAGATCGACAATTATAGACAGATATACTATAAACAGTCATATTTAAGTCTTTTTTTTATGATACGAAGCGACGGGACGAATAAGTCGCGCGCCTGGTGGTAAGCAACACGCCCGTCCATAACAGTTGCAGTACCGCTCAGAGTTTCAAGTCGCAAAGATCTGAGGGGCATTGCCACTGCGCTCGTCACGCTGAAACATAAGTTGACAAGTCCCATGTGCCTGTAATTTCACCAGCACCCTTACCTTTCAGAACCCGAACAGGCGTTAGTGCTTGGCGGTAGAATAGGTAAGGTGGCAGTACTTCTGGACGAACTCTTTCACAAGAAGTTCTACTGCTACTAATACACCATTTTGTTGTAATGAGTATTTCAATTCAGCAAGAAATAAAACTTATTAAATACTAAACATGGAACGTTCCAAACAAATATATTTGAAAACATTTTTAGCTCTAATGCAAATATGATTCTATAAAAAAAACTAGGTATTCAGCGTTCATGGCCAAAACGACTACACCGATAAATATTTATTTCGATACCGATCTACTAAAATCGATTTGTAGAAGGAACTAGTTTATAGGTTACCGAATGGACGGACGTTAATAAACGTATGAATTGAAGTTCAATTATAATTGTACACGAATACATGAAGTAATAAAACAATATAATATTTCATTCCTACACTAGCGTCACAGTACATTTATGAAAATGTAATTTGTTATGAAGACTAGCAATTTCTTTAATTGAAAAATCGTAATAGACATAACAATATTATTAGGATAAAAATAAACTAGCTATTCTTGAACTACCACAAAAAATATCAATTACGTTGTTTATGATAAGGACGGCAGTACACATTGCCCTCTAAAGAATTGTGACTTTGTGAAGCCAGTAGTCGTCTTCAAACACCCTCCAAATGAATTTGTGACCTTGTGAAGAAGGTAGTCGTCTTCAAATGCCCTTTCAATGAATTTGTGACTTTGTGAAAACGGTAGCCGTCTTCAAATACCCTTTAAATGAATATGTGACTTTGTGAAGACGTACAAAGACCCTCTAAATGAATTTGTGACTTTGTGAAAACGGTAGTCGTCTTCAAATGCACTTCAAATGAATTTGTGAAGACATAATCGTCGTCAAATGCCCTCAAAATGAATTTGTGACTTTGTGAAGACGCAGTCGTCTTCAAATGCCCTCTAAATAAATGTGTAACTTTATAGTCGTCCTGAAATGCCCTCTAAATGTATTCGTGACTTTGTGAAGACGTAGTCATGTTCAAATGGCATCTAAATGAATTCGTGACTTTGTGAAGAGACGTAGTCGTCTTCAAATGCCTTCAAAATGAATTCGTAATTTTGTGAAGACATAATTGTCTTCACAAAGTCACAAATTCATTTAGAGGGCAATGTGTCTGCCGTCTTTATCATAAACAACGTAATCGACATTTTTATCGAAGTTAACACTCATTAACATATATGGAGTCAGCGATACGATCTATAATCCTCTATAAGTGGTTTTTAAATATCTTATTCAGTTTCAGTTTTATTGTTAAGCAAAAGCAGCGTATCTAATTGACATTTTTCAAAGAAAAAAAAACTTTAGGTGGCAACATTTCCAAAGTTACCAAAATGCAAATGCGTTGTTTACGAGAAACAGTAAGCAGTATAGGCGTCTATACTAAGATTCCGGTTGATATTCAAAATTTGCTATTCACGAGGTTTAACACTATAGTGGAACAAAAACTTTGTACTAAATAACGTCGCCTAAGTTTCTTAGACACGTATATTAAAACACAAAGTTAATGAAATGCAAAAAATGGATTGTATATACAAATGTTGCAAACTGATTGCACATCACATTTCCTTCATATTTACACACTGAATTTTACGTATTCTTAAAGCAATACATCCAAATTAACGTCCTTGATAAGAAATGTAAAATAAATAGAAAGTTTTCCCATTTCCTGAATAATTACTCTTTATAATAAGGCATCATGCATAGGTACTTGAATGACAAAAATCATTGCCTACCACGGGGTAGCGATACGTTTAGCTCTTCTAGGTAGGCTCGATGTTTGAAATAAATATAGTAAATGACAAATGTGAACAAATGCTCACTCTTTTCAGAGGAATCTGCGTTACGAGTATACACAATATGAGGATTTCAAGTGTCATTTGCTTAGCTATGAAATACCGAAGATTTATAATCGTATACGACTGGAGCTGAAGCAATAAAGCAACCAGGACAGTTAAAAATAAACAAAAAGCTGATTAACTATAATAATTCACTTAAGAAGTCGCATGAAGCAGTATTAAAGAGATGGTGCCTTCATAAACCTCCGTGTGACAGCAGACGCCCTGTGGCGAACCCAAGTCGGATACACAATTATAGCTATTCGCAAACCAGACTTAAGCTTCTCGAGTACTTGGGTTTTCAAAATGCTTAAATTAATAATTTTAGTAACTAGGTATGCATCAGCTTAATTTGATGTGTTTATCCATGACATGCTCGCAAACTGCAGACTTTTACACGCGCTGGTGTTTCAACCTCCTCTCGCACTGCTAGTACAATAGTGTTGTAACTTAAAATATGATGAAATGATGGAAAGGCTGACGTAGAGGTTCCAGGTTCGATTCCCGGACTGGAAGAAATATTTGTATAGCCTACATTTATTTCTCTCGTGAGCTTGGGTGTAATTTGTGTATATAAGTACAAGATTTAATTATTGCTGAACGAAAATTTTGAATCTCTATACGTCCCGTCGTTAGACATTGTCAGAAACAATGAAAAGATATCTACCTACGAATACCTACTTAACTCACGAGTCAAACTTTTTGAGAGCTAGTTCTGGACAAAACAGGCCTTACAATACACTATTGCAGTATAATACACTATAATATTAACAGTGCGATATGGGTTTCCCACGTGATTGCGAATGCCGATTACGCGAATGACGATAGTGCGAAGACGGTCAAGCTATAATGCGTGACGGCTTATTTTCACGAATGGTCAGAATGCGAATGGTTAATCATACGATGGTTAATTTGCTTCACGGAAGTTTTAGTTAAGATGTCAATAGTCTGGAATGCTTTTCCTTTCATTTACAAAGGAAGGGAAGTTTTTTGACAAATTAACTATAGCACTTTTAATCTTTCGCGCTACTGAACATTCGTGAAAATAAGCCGTCGCGCATTATAGCATTCGCGCAAGCGTCTTCGCATTATCATCATTCGCGTAATCGGCATTCGCAATCACGTGGGAAACCCATGCGATGTAGCTGATGTCAAACACCGTCCTCAATCCTAATTTCAACAGGGAAGATGGTTTCTCCGTACCACCAATTTGGGATCCAGTATTTCCACTGATCAAAAATTTCAAACAGATATACAAATACAGTAATATATTTTTTATTTTATATATTGTTAATTTTTTTTTTTTTGTAAAACGTTAGCATAAAAGGTTCCTTGGTAAATTAAAAATAGGGTGGTTTACATTATTAGAAAGAATCGGCTGATGACTAATAACATCTAGGTCAACAATGACCATTGGACCTGTAAAGAGCCCGAAACATGTGTTTGAAAAAAAAAACAATATACGCGCTTTAGATCCGAAAAATTCATTACTGGATAAAAGCTTGTAAATAATGCATTCCTCAGGACTATTCTATAATGTAATTTTCGTAAGAAGATCCGTTTGTTACTTCATGATGAAATTCAATTCGGTCAATGGAATATTATAATTTTAGACACTAGTGCCAGTAATGAAACTTGATTGCCAAGTTTACACATGCGCGCCATCATGCCTGCCTATTGCACTGTAGACAGTAACAGTTGTTATTTTCGAAAATGTTAACATTAAGTTTGTGATTAAAATGAAAATAAAATAAAGTACACATGAATTTGTAATAAAGACAAAACATATTTCAACAGTCATTCTCGGATGTCATTCTAATTTCCTTAGCATTTTTTATTATTTCGATATTCAAGTATATTATCGTGTAATTATTAAATAATATTTCACGATACAATACTCGAATATTAAACAATAATGCACGATAAAAATCGAAAACTTAAATAATAAAATTGCCACGATAATTAAGTAGTAACCACTAGTCCGGGAATAATCGTCAAATGAAAAAGATACGAATGAAGCCTTGAGACAGTGAATCACCACGATTATCGAAACCGATATTTATCATATCGGTGTCGATAAGCAATTTATTATTACTATAGTAGCTGTACAACTCCTTGTAAATGAGTTCGTCTAGGGAAGTACTGCAATGCGGGACCGGTGGAAAGAGGGCTTGGCGGACCCCCCTATGGCGCTCGTACCATAGAGGCGATCCGCCCTGTCCTCGTAGAGTGGGTAAACCGGTCCCACGGGCCACTGTCGTACAACGTACCACCTTGTGCAGGTGCTGACCGGGCACGGCTGCTTCGGTCACTACCTGCACAAGGTGGCGAGGAGGGAACCGTCCCCGTCGTGCCACGAGTGCGGCGCTGCGGATGACACCGCGCAGCACACCCTAGAGGTGTGTAGCCGGTGGGATGAGCAGCGCCGCACTCTGACGGGGACTGTAGGGCGGGACCTCTCGCTGCCGAGCGTGGTTGCCGCCATGCTCGATAGCGAGGAGTCCTGGGAGGCGGTGGCCTTCTTTTGCGCAGAGGTTATGTCGCAAAAGGAGGCCGAGGAGCGGGTGCGAGAGGACGCGGCGGACGCGCACCCGCTCCGGCGCAGACGTACGGGGAGAAGGCGAAGGCAGTTCGCTGCTCGCCTGATCCCCTAGTGAGACCAGCGGGCTCTGGACAGGGACTCCGGAGCCTGCATTGCACGGCCTCACTCGTCTGGGGGGCGGGTCGGAGGACAACCGACTCGCCCCTCCGTTGGCGCGGGAGCCCTGGTGTAAGGTAGGGCGGCCGGGCGGCGTCGTGGTGAATGTTCACTGATCCCACGGCGCCGACTCAACCGGCAAGAGGGAAACCCGGGGGGGTTTTAGAGGGGTAGGGAGAGTCCCCACATAACCCCTGAGTCTCCCTGGGCTCAGAGGTATCCATAAAGATTTCGCCCCAGTCAAAAAAAAAAAAAAAAAAAGGGAAGTACTGCAACCCTACCTATTTCTGCCGCCAAATAGTAATTTGAACATTACTAAGCAGATCTTACCGGAGTTGAAGGGTACTGGTAACATTACAGGCACATGGAACTTATCAACTTATATCTCAAGGGGTGCAGTGGCAGTGTCGCACAGATCTTTGCGATTTAAAGCTCCGAGCGGCACTGCAACTGTTATGGACAGCCGTGTCGCTTATCATCAGGAGCGCGAATTGTTAGTCCCATCACTTGGTACCATAAAAAAATAAAAGGAATCGCGTTAAGCCGGCGAATTCAGAACAAGATTTATGTTCACGTTTCGCGTCAGCATTCCAAGCGGTACCGAAACGCGCGACGTCATTTTCTTTCTTATTATATGTATTTAAAGCTGTTTCTGACCGGCTCAAGCCGATTATGTGTTAGTAAGTGTGATGAAACCCTTAAGCGCAGAGTCGAGTCAAGCTTAAATTACGATAACGTGTTCTTTATGAACTCAAACGGGTAATAGGTGAGATCCCATAAGTGGAGTAATTGTTGCGCAACGCTGACATAACCGTACCTTGACATTGTTGATCTCACGCGTCGTGGTCTGTGCCAGAGGCATAGCTGGCATCGCACCTACCATTCAACTCTTGGATTTTTTATTTCGTTAGGAACGCTTATATTCGGTTTTTTAATAAGAACATAACCATTTTGTATTTCAATAAAACACAGAATTACTGAAACATCGAGTTGAAATTTACTCCAGATGCAGTACACAAGTTACATTTATGAATCCAATCTCATTCATATGACCATCGCGAGCACGTTCGCAGTAGTCACACAGCTGGCCAAACAATCGATTTATTGAAAAGGAAGTTCGATAATCGTGTAATCTCGCGTAGTGATCCGGTCGAATAGCTACCCTGCTCGTGCGATCTAACACCATTGGATTAATTTTTATGGAGTTACGTTAAGTCGTTGATTTATACCAACAAGCGAACTAAGTTAAATGAGTCCAGAAACAATATGCAATGCCAAATTGCCAACGTTTTAATAGTGGTGAAAAATTGGCTCCAAAGAATTTAACACTGCAAACGTGCTCGCGGTGGTCATATGATCGAGATTGAATTCCATTCTTAAATGTAACATATGTAATGCACCTGTAACAATTTTCAGCTCGATATCTCAAATATTCTGTGTTTTATTGAAATACAAAATTGTTATGTCCCTATTGAAAAACCCTTTACAATTACATGCATCAGTTCCTTCGTATCCTAAATTATAATAACTTGCGAGTGGGCGGCACTAGTGGAGAGCCGACTCTACAAACAAAAACAGTCTTTTTGCTCGTTTCGTATTGGGATTTACCAGTATATAATTTACGGCATCTAAAGCGCTGTTAATATTGATTGAGGTCTCTCATCAACGCCGCACTCTGTTGCTCAGGCAATTTCTGATAACAAGCGATGTACACTTCCAATACACTGAACAAATCTTGGATTATGAATTCGATTTAGAAGCATCAACGAATCTAGACATGACATACGACATTTTGCTTGCATTTCACAAAGTCACAAATTCATTTGAATGTATACGCTTTTATAATAATTTCCTAATATATAATATTAAGATTCCGGTTGTAGATAGGCGTATTTATACGACAATTATTTATTAAAAAAGTAAAAACTAGATATTCTGTATTAACTTTGACGACCTCTGTGGTCGAGTGGTTTACACACCGGTTTTCAAGGTGTCGCCATCTCAGGTCCCGAGTTCGATCTCCAGTCGGATTAATGTAGAAAACTAACTTTTCTACATTGTCTCGGGTCTGGGTGTTTTGTTTGTAGTACCGTCGTTATATCCGATTTCCATAACAGAAGTGCTTTAGTTATTTACTTTGGGGTCAGAGCAACGTATGTGATGTCTAATATTTATTTATTTATAGGGATCCGTTTAGCTCTTGTAGGTAGTCTCGATCTATAATGTTTGATATAAATGTTGTAAATGATAAATGCGTACAAAAGGTTTATTTACAAAAAACAAACTTGAGTTTCTTGCTCATTCTTCTCAAGGGAGTGACGATTTCAAGTATAACTTGCTCTGAAACTCAAACTCATAGGGTTTGAGTTTCAGACAAATCTGCAAGTGTACGATACTTACTTCGCTGGCTCAGCGACCCGGAGTGGATCTTGGCCTCCACTCCAAAGTACGCCATTTCTGTCGATCATGTGCCAATTCCGACCATTCGGACATATTTAGTTCCTTTAGGTCCTTGGCGACTTCATCCTTCCAACGATATCATGGACGGCCCAAATGCCCCAAATACGCTCTTTTGGCAGCTATATCCTAGCCAGCGAAGTCGATCAGATTTTATTTTCCCGATTATGTTTGGCTCAGACACTAGTTCTTCTATCTCTAAGTGTATGGTGCTATAAGATAAACATGATCTAATAGAAAACGACTACAGAGAAACGAAACCGAGATTAACATGATCACTGACTAGATTTCATAACGCAGCTCACAAATCATTACCACTCGACGAGAATTATCGGCAAAAAACGTTAAACTATTTGCGATTCGATATAATAACGATAAGGAATATACATATTTGCCAAGTTCACAACACATATGACTGTATGGAGCAAGGACACAAATCACTCGAGTACTCGATACTAACACCAATTTGACATTGCTCACCTCGTTTATTGGGCAAAGTGGAACGTGTAAATGAAGAAGCGATACGCCACCCTGCAACAGTTTAAAAGCCTCTTTGGTGACGAAACATGCCATCGCTGAAGGTAATATTCATTCAAACATAGACTATATTAAGCCGAGGTGAGGCAATGAACATCTCAACGTCTTTTAATAAAACCAAGATTAGTAAAAACAATACAATAATTTTAAAATGAGAATTAGTGAACGTACAGTTTTGAATTGACTGAAACAAAAAATGTACTATTATCTTTTACGACGAATGAACAAAAGCCGTAAATAAATTTCTTCATTTACGCAGCAGAATGTAAATTACAGCTCATATAAAAAGGTCGGTGAAAGTTGAACAAGTATCAATAATTTTAGGTCTGACAGAGGCGGGTCGGATGTACATTAAAATAAAATGTCACCGAAGCACGCCTTAGACTTCACACGATATTTGCATACAACGCAAAGAACACTTGCAATTCGCGTAGAGAAATTTCGACGCACAACTTTTTATAAACACCACGGCAACGAGACTGTATCAGTTTGAATAATTTATTTCTAGTCTGCAAACATTTCTCCAAATGATGAATCAACATGTACGCACGATGCTGAAATGAAAGGAAACATTGAAGTTAAAACTCGGTCGGAACGCAGAGCCAGGGGACCTATTGACGACGATACGCTAGAAACTAAACTTCATAGTTTAGTTTCCCACCCACCGGTGCAAAGTCGGTTTTCTACAGAATATACTCCGCTAAGTGTACCAATGTGCTCCATCAGCTCATTTCGCTCTTTCACCAACTGACATCCAGACGTAAGGCGGGATATCAACCCTACTTGGTCGTTGTTCTTTTTGGTGTACTAAGCGCTTTTCGTCTCTATTATTATGCGCCCGAACATGTAATTACCCTGAATGCCATTGTGTTTACGAGTACAACCCGAGTATTTTTAATATGCGACTGAATAGGCATCTTTTAGGCGAACTCGTTCCATCGTTAACCCTATCTTTGCTCCAGAGCTAGATTAAGAGCAAGTACATTTCCTTTAAATACAAAAGAAGAAAAACTTAACATTTGAAGAACAATATATCCGATTCCCCGTAAGAACACCAAAGAATTGTGTCCATAAGTTAAAAACGGGTATGTCCAGTGAACAAGCAGTCATGTGCATTAACGCGGCACAGTGCACTAAGCCCTACAAATATGCAGACGCTTGTCCTGTACAAACAGCCGCAGCCGCCACTTCCGACACGCAAACTTTACTTCTGTTTTTGCTTATATTGTTTTCGAACTCTTAACCACAATTAACGTTTCCGAACAGTCTTAAAATCAACATGACTGATTACTACCACTAATAGTACTTAGATACTTACATACATCTCCCAAAAAGGAAGCAAATGTAAGGTTGAAATAAATAAAAAAAATGTAGTCGCTTTCACCAAGAGCGGCTATTGTTGAATTGAAGATTTATGGTTAGTTAATAACTTCCCAGACACTAAATATCATAAACTATTTCAATGTCAAAAAGCAAATATTTACAGGACAGGGTCATGAAGAGCTAACTACCATAAAACGTAATCGCCCCGTTTACAGTGTATCAGTATTCAGCAACAATGTCATGCTCTAGTTATCTATAAAGAAAAGAATTCTCCTAGGACAAGGTCTTGCATATTTCTCCAAACACGCTACTCTATTAACAAGTTGCTTTGTTAGAGGATTGACATAAAATACTCCCTGATGTAATTAATGGTAGGTATCGGAGAAAACAATTTTCAAAACAAAATAATACGACACAGAAGAAAATGTTTACGGAGCCGCGAAGTAACCTGAAAACATGAACTAGTGCCTAATTGAACTTTTAACTGTCTTTAAAATTGTGAAAAATATAAAGAAATTTATCTGGCAAATTAAATATGTACGTAATTATTAATAACAAAAAACAAAACGGCGTAATTATAATTGTTTGCAGATAACAAATGAACTTTGTTCAAGTTCATAAAATTTTCTCTACAGAACACTTTCCACAGAATAGTTACGACGACGGGTTATGATAGACTAGACACACTCCAATCGACATTGCTTCAAGGTCAATGGTTATTGAACTTGCTCAGTGCTTACACGCGCACAAACTAACAAATCGTCTCTTTTAGACTACGATCCGATTCCTCAGAAAGTATAAGCAAATACGTTGTGAATTTTCATTCTATTTCAATGCGAAACTAACACGTTGACGTAACACCATAAAAAAAACGCATTCTGATTGTCGAATATCGAATCTATAAGTGGACTTAATGAAATTAACTCATAAATCTCTGGTAATTACGTAAAAGGATTACGCGAGTGTCGAATATATAAAAATATTTCAATTCTGTAAAGAATTATTTCTACAATAGAAACTGTCGTTGCTTTTGGCGAAAATATAAATCATATTTTGGGGAACCAGAAAAGAAAACAGGATCCACTTCGTGGAACACTGTAGTCGTGGTTTCCATTCACAATTTTATAGTATAAAAGGAAATTTATTCACTATTAAAATTATTATGATAGCTCGAACATTAAAAAAACAAAACAAAATGTCTAAGTGCTAATTTCAAAATACACATAGCCGCCCTGGCTTTAAAGCACACAAAGCCATGAATGTCATGAACCAATCCAAAAAAATAATAACTAACAACCGAAATTTGAACGGCTTTAGTTTGATCCTAATGGGGTTCCGGATGCAAAATAAAGAGTATCAGCTCAAACAAATAGCTGTTACTCGACCCACATCCATAACCTCGTTACGGCGAAATCGCAATGTAATTTCGCGAGGTACACTACACTTTTTTGGAACACTTTTACTTTGGCACTGGGCAAGCAGATTCAATCTACGAACGAATTCAGCAATGACACGAATTTCTCTTTCAATGGCAGCACGTGTAATTTCAAAACTCTAAGCTGCCGTTTAAAAAAAGTATCACGTTAAGTTATCAATTGTCATTTTATCACATTCTGAATGTTATTTAAAATCTGATAAACCGTGACAAAACTAAACAAATCACTTGCACTTCTGCAATAAGAGGTAAATTTTCCTGCATTCGCAGATGCAGAAGACTATAGATATGTAACAGCGGCTAATGGCTGTTATATACGCAAATGCCCCTATCTTCACGTATGCAAATATTTGATGATCTTTTTTTCACAAGGTTTCGCAACGTGCGTCATCGTTGGGTAAATCCGATTGAGGAGCAAAGGTTAACCGCAGAACTTTCTCTCTCATATAAGCGGATTTAAATTTTAGCACACAAAGAAAGAATCGCTCACAAAAAACACTAAAGCGGAAGTTAAATAATAACGATTAAAAATATTCAAACTCTCAAAAAAAATCTCAAATTATTTGATATCAAACACCATTGTTTGTAGTCTTTCTCAAATTTGTAATATTCAAACTTAAATAAGATTTTTATTTAGATCTTAATTATAAATTTATAAGGTATAAATTAAAATCCTAACGCAAACGCGATAGTTAAGTTTACAAATTTGAAAACTTCATTAAGCCCCGGAATTCGTAATCAAGTAAAATTTTAAGACTCGTGATCTTATTAATTTATGAATATGATCTTTAGAGACTTGATAAAAGTGCACAGGACAAGCTGGGAGCGACTCATGACGCAAGAGAACCCGCCATTGTTACACGATGTAAACAATTTCACTAATGTGTTATCCAAACCGCATTCGAGAACACCTTCTCTTGAACGTCAAAAGTAACGCATAGTAAGGCGGTCGAGAGCGAAACTAATACAAGCTAGTCAGCAGAATACTTTCATTCATTTGAGACGCCGAAAGTGAACTTTTACTTTCTGTATGAAAGATAATATTCAACAATAAACAGTTTATGAGGTAAACAGACTTTAGTAAAAAAAAAAGCTTTTACAATTATTACTAAAAAAGAACCTAAACTAGAATTTATCTAAATCTCCAGTAATGAACACCAAAAATCCACTATTAAAAAAGATGTCGAACAGTGGTGCTTGTCGATCACTGGCGCCACAATCTTACTTGTTGTTTAACTATTTGAAGATAGCGCTTCATGACGAGCAGAAATAAATAGACAATACTAATAGACAGCAGGAAGGTCATAGCCTAGAATAGACGAAACGATAAACTTTTTCATAAATAAAAGTGGATAAAGTCACAGACATAAATGGATGAATAAGTGGTTATGGTCGGTAAATGTGTACTATGCTAATTGTATGTGACAGCAGGAGAAGTGGCCAGATGAAAGCGAAACTTATAATTACTTTCATCGGTAGAGCGACAAGTTAAAGTGGAACCGGCGACCTAGTTACAGGACTAGATATCGTTAACGTACAGAATATGACCATTACTGGACGATACTATGACATAAACAATTGAACACGTCGAGTATGCAACCAGAAATAGAGACGAAATAAGGGCCATCCATACCTGGCAACTCATCGGGCAAATGGGCCTTATATCACTTTTAAATATCAACTCTTGTTTGTACTGAAATCACATATTAGAAAGCTGAAATAGTACAGCGCCATCAACTGACCTCTGTGTATGTCTCCGTATATTCCAAAAATATTCTGTATTTATTGTAATAAAGATAATATCTCTAACAATGGGGGGCTGTTCCATTCGGTGGCATGGGAAAAACAGTAAAACATCTAAATACAAAACAAACGGAATCACATTTCATCGGTAATTAAATATTAAATATGTAATTTTTCAATTTTCGTCCATTATAGCAATGCTCAAGTTAAACTGGTCGATTTGAAGTGAAACTATTGACGACACCCGCCAATTGTTTCGAATTCGGGTTGGCCAATCGGAGCGCAGTTGTCACAGTAATGATTTGGCAGAAGAGTTTTCAAATAAATTAAATGACATTTCGCCTCTATTTCTGGTTATATACTCGATGACTGAACACCATGGTTTTTACATTGATTTCACCCGGTTATGCAATTTTCTTATTTCGACACACGACATTTTTTACTTGAGTGAATCAAGAAACAATATATTCATAAACATTATTTAAATCAAAAATTTTAGATGATATTATCTCTTTTCAGATGTCAAAATTCTGATAATTTTAATCTTGGGACGTATAGTGGCTGATTATAATGATGTTTCTAGATAAAAAAAAATTACGCACATATATATATCGTTTAACTGAATTTGTTAATTTCCACATATATTCTGCAACCGTGGCAAAGGGAATAGATTATTAAATATTCTCAGGTTTCTTTTACAAATAACTCTAAATAGACAAAGTAGCGTCTGTACGGGCGTATCTTTACTGGTTTCAGGGTTAACACCCGATAAGGGGGCTATCGCGCAATGTACCAATTGATAGAGCTATGAAATATAACAAGTTTTATTTACACAGCAAACTATGGTACTAAAAATTACAAGCCGACGCAAATAAAATTATTAATAATTGTTAAACTACAAGTGGTTTAAATTACCAATAATTTACACTTTATACAAGACGGTCACATTTCAGAGCCCAAAATATTTTAAATCAGAATCGGAAGCCATGAGAAAGCCAATACACGACATTTTCGTCAACAACTTACACACAACAGAAAATATGGAATAATTTTCTTTAAATTTTGATAACTATTCTGATTGTTCCGTTACAATTTGGCCAACGTTGACTTTGATAACTTTTCGGATTGAATTGTAAGATTTCTTCGAAACAAACGTGTTGTTTATGCAAAACATTATAATGTTGAACGTAAGGCGTCTCAGGGGCGAAGGTCGGACGTCTGGAGGTCGAGAGGAACAGGGTAGAAAAATCAATTCCAATCATCATTCTGAATTTAACAAGAGTTTGAGAGTTTGATGTCACACAAAAACAACATAAATATCTGTTGTTTCTTTTTAAAGGTTTCTATGACTTCGAACTGATTACCTTCACATATATAATATAAATATCATTTCATTTGTGTTTTGTAAAAAAGGCGAAAACGCCATTTCGAAAAATGTTTCAGGGGACCATGTTTTAGTTTTTCACGACTGATTCAAAATATTTACAATCAAATTGTTACAGAATAATTTTATCAAATCAATCACAAATTCTGTTGTTTTAAGTGGGTTATCACTTACAGAAGTACCGGGTAAAGGCGCAACATTTAATATTATTATCTAAATGGTAACATTACCCACCTTATGTAAAACTGTAGATTACCTTGAAGCTGTTGTAAGTATACATTTCCACTATTTTTGTATATAGCATTTTTAACCACGTGATATTTACTGATTTTTCTTGTACATTTTATTATGGACGATATAGCCGAGCTAACAATGAGCTGTTTTTAATAAGTTATCAGAATTATCACTTCGATATAAGACAGCTAATTGCCTATCGTCCATAATAAAAAAAATCTGTAAAAACCACGTGGTAACTATGTTAAAAATGCAATGTCCAAAAATAGTGGAACTGTATACTTACAACAGCTTCAAGGTAATCTACAGTTTTACATAAGGTGGGTAACGCTACCATTTGGATAATAATATTAATGTTGCGCCTTTATTTCGTTACTCGCTCTTCCATACTCTGCAAAACAATTGCACTGTAAAGTTGGTTGTTTAGTGTAGGCGTCCAACAATGATTTTCTATTTGAGTAAGTATCAAAAATACTTGTCCCGGAAGCAACAACCATAGAAATGCTAAGAAAGAAACAATAAGATAACCATCAATCATCGTAGCTTCGTTCGAAATAGAGTTGAATGATATTGGAACTTCGGACTCTACCCAAACAAATATCATTTCATTACAATATTGGGAGACATCGACCACTGATCCCCAGGACTGATATGATAATTTTATTACACCACCTCCAAAACGTCCCAACCGGTTTTGTTTCGAAAAGGAACGCAACTTGATACAAAAATTACGACCTTCACTTCACTTGCTTGAGTTTAAAAACATTGAAACACTGAAAATACTATACAAAGCACTACAAATATAACCACAGAAGGTATTAATAGATTTTGGACATCCCAATGTTGACATAACACGATATAGAAGCATGCAGTAATGACAGAAAATAATAAAATAATCATAGAAAGAATGCTTCAGGGAGTGACTTACGGTAATTTTCGGCGAGGAGATCCTAGACACCGCTGAAATGATCTAATCTGCTAACTATTGGTATAGTTTATTAGTTCTGATTTTGGTTTTCAAACCGGTAGTGGGGCCTCAACACTTCGGGAGCATCACTATATAATGTATCGTGTAGGTGTTGCCGGTAAATTTTGGTTTAAAAGTCACGAGACCGTCACATCGCGTGCAGGCCGGCGGCAGAGTGCCGCAGATCGCAGCCGGCGCTCAGAAGTTGTAAACAAAATCACGAACGAGCCCATGGTGGGGGTCCGCCAAAAAGCCGGATCTCACTGTGGCAACTGATATTATTTCGAAAAATACAGTCCCACGAAATAGAAGCCTTTTCTGTACCTATTAACACTTAAATGATCTACCCGCTAAATTATTTTCAGAAAATTATCCAAAGAAAAGATAAATTATTATTTAGACATTAATGACATATCATTTTGTTTACATTTTACAACATTAAGGATTTCTTATAAAATTTACATGCCATGTTATTTATTAAATATGTTATTTTACTATATTGTTCTTATTTTTTATTAGTATTATGATACGACTAACTGATTAATTACGGACTGGACGATTATGGCATATTACAAATTATTGCATGAAGATTACATAAAAACTAAAAAAAACTTGCGGATCAGAGAGAGTGAAAATTCGTTCTTGTAACGACTTTATAACCTGTGTATCACAAAGAAATAAATAATTTGATTTGAAAAGTTCGACCTGCATCTCTAAGTTTGTCCTAATTTTACCTATATTTGGATCATTTGGTCCTAAAAACATGACAATTAGAAGAACAATGCCGTGAGACAAGCCTTGCCCTTTAATGGAAATTCCAAGAAAATATACGCGTCACGTGTTTTACCAGACCACAAAAAAAAGAAAGCAAAGTCGAACTTTAAAAAATTACAAGTAAATATTATAAATTAATTACAATAATAATGGACTTTATTAAACAATAATAAATTCAAAGACAAAAAATCATTTATTCCATAGGTAAAATTTTGACACCTGAAAACGTCATTTTTGAAGGTACTGCTCGTTCACTACACTGACCTCCCTGAGAAGAACGAGGAAGAAACTCTAGGGATTACTCTTTTCATATAAACTTAAATGCTATGGAATCACACTTTGAATCATAATTGTGTGGAATCCAGACTCATGTTGTCTTTCCATACATCTTTATCTAACACACATTCTTCAATTTTGTAATATGACTTTTCAATTAAAATACTTTTAATGTAAGTTTTAAACTTAGAAAATGATAATATTAACGTTATGGTGTGGTATATATGCTCAGGGATTTTATTATAAAAACGTATACAGTTCCCCATAAAAGAATCGCTTACCTTCATTGACTTACAATTATTACCTTAGTTAAAAAAAATGGTGGTACCATGAGTTTGGACTTAGTTCTTAGGTTAATATCATAGATATCTTCTTTCTTAATGAAGTTATGTATTTAATTTTCGTACTGTAAAATTTCATATTGTAAAAATATTTTGTAAAAACATATGTAGCGTAAATTGTATGTTCTTTGGAAACCTGAACGTTCTTTGGAAAATTAAAATAAGGTATTTAATTCATATTTTTTGTATGTATAAAAAATGGGTACGCGTCACTTGGGTGAAATTCAAATGAACTAATTTTAAAGGATATGTTCTAATCCGATATATATAAACTGTATTTAATATTATTTTTAGTTGGACTAAATTCACTTCCTATAACTTCATTTCATATAATTTTTAATTTAGATTTGAGTAGATAGATGAAATGAAATTTAGATAAACTGGTAATATGTTGACCGAGGCTTATAACTTATGATTGTTATTAAAAATTAGTGTTAGAGTTTAACATAAAATTAAATTTTAGAATTGAAGTTTATATTAAACGTTCGTTATATGTAGTGAATAGTTATATTATACAAGTTTATAAGAAACAAAATTAACAAAAATAGAAGTTAATTATGTCAATTATACGTTATATCAATAATATTTATATGATATACATATTCGTAAAAAAATAGGGTGGTTTGCTATTTGTCGACCGTCATGAAGGAGGAGTTTTAGTCGAAGGGTGCCAACGCTTCCGAGGACTGTTACCAGACGCCCACGTTGCGTCACACGTCGCATCCACACGTGTAAATAAATAGTGTGTTTATCGAGTTCTTAGGTTTTCGCGATTGTTACACATAGGAAATGAAACGGTCCCATGGTCACGGTTGACAACCGTGTCAACGTGGGTTTGTTTGAAAAAATAAATATACGAGATTTAAATCCGGAAAAATACTTTCATTTCCTAAATACTGTGTTATTATATTATGTATTATGCATGCTAGTATAATATGTATGTATTTTTTGGGTCTTTGTAAATTGAAAAATAATAAATTAATTAATTAATTAAAAAAATATTTGATGTAACTGGTCGATGACTTCACATTCTCAATCGGCCGTGACCATGGGCCCGTAGAGCCCAAAACGTTAAAAAATACATATGTACGCGATTTAGATCAGAATAACAGATTACTCGATAAGTAAAAAGATATAATTTATAAACACTTTTTAACTACTTAGTGAAATTATGGTGATACGAGTTACAAAGGCAAGACTTGCCACAGTCACATAGCGTTGATCGTTTTTTGCTCAACTCCGATGTTTTAAAAATAAATTACTGTCGTCTACTTGTGTAATTGTCTTTACTATAATTCATCATCTGTTCGTTCCGCGGCGGTAAGCTCTCAGAATTCATGGACTATTAATTATAGCCCATTTTTCTAAAATATATTTACTAATCGGTGCCGAAATATATAACAATATTTTCTTTATAAGTCCATCTCTCTCGAATTTAGAAATAGAAAATGATGAAATTGAGAAAACAAGATGTGAAAGTTCAAAAAAATTACAGAATGCATCTTTTTGCGATTATTTTTGTTTATGCATAAAGTGTAGTAGTTATTAACTTATGAACGAGAATATTTATATATTTTTTTTATTTTATATTATAAATGTTTATAAATTCATAAATGTTTCGAGTTACGACAGTATTTGAAGAGTCCAGGGAAAGAATCAAACACACTTGAGGTAAATTTTGGTAAAAAAGAATTTTTAATTTGGAGAACGTTAATTATATTGCTGAAAAAGACACGCACAAATAATAAATATAGTCAATGCTGACACAATTGTTTGTAACGCTACGTAATCCATTTTAACTAAAAATATTTATAAATCTTTTTTAATTTTTATTCCATTTAGTCGCAAGCATTTTTATGACTAAAAATAAAAGCTAATTTTTCAGGACATTGAACCTTATTAGCTTTTTTCTGATTTCGCCAAATTACACTCAGCGTTTACCGAACTGGATGGCGGTACTTACTTAAAACGTGTCTCTTCATTTGGTTTACTGTGCGAATCATTATTATATTAAGCACCCCCTAATTATTACTAATGTTACAAACGCTAACTTTCAAGTAACTTGTAAGCCTTCACAAAAAACATGAAGACAATAAATGTTCCCACAAGTATATAATAGAGTTGAAAAATATGTTTACGCCTAGTGGTCATTTCAAATTGAATTTCAAATCTGATGAAAGTCAAGTGATGTTCAAGAGATCAGATTATCGTTTATGTTAGGAAAATATCGGCCTTTGACGCAGTTGTGCTTGTTAATATTAATGCGGAATATAAAACAGACGTTGTGGTTACATAAACAATTTTGTCGTAGTCTCATTCTATGTCGCCTCTATATGGATACCGAACTTTATGAAACTAGATCAATTATGCAGCCACGATAAGTGATAAATCTGATAACGCAAGGTTAACACTTTTATCAACTTATATATAGCGTTATTAAACTTATCACTTATATATATAAAGAGTTTATGTTCTTGAGTTAAGAACAGTTCATTGCATTTCGGCCATTTAGCAGCAGTAGAGTTGCTTGTGAAAGAGTTCGTCCAGCGAAACACTGCCACCTTACCTATTTCTGCTGCCAAGCAGTAATGTGAGCATTACGGCGTTCCGGTTTTGAAGGGTAAGGGTGCTGGTGGAATTGTGACTTGTCAACTTATGTCTCCAAGAACGAGTAAGCAAAAAAAAAGTAAGAACCATGTGGTAACCATGTAAAAATGCTATGTCCAAGAATAGCGGAAATGTATACTTACAACAGCTTCAATGTTCCTGTGTGCGTTTTCTTTTAAAAAGTGTTAAAGCCCCAACAGACTTGATCCGTTTTTTGACATAGCTTTGTTAAGTTTATTGTGACAAAGGTTGTTCGATGATGTTGATTTTCTTACGCGTTCAAGTGCGAAAATAAGCAAATTGTTCGAGTATATTTTATAGAATAATTCCATATTTTAAAGGAAGTTCAAAACACCATTTTAACGACTTAATAATTATTCTTGACATGGCATTGACGCTGAAAATCGATTTAGGTATTTTCGGTGAACCACGAATCTATCACCTAAAACTTTGATATAATAGGTAAAATAATATCTTAGTGGGGATCAAATCCCCACTGCGTTTGAGAAATATACTAATTTACCATCCTTATGCATCCGTTCTAAGATACGCTATACATTTCGCACATTTAGCAACTCATTTGGCATACTGACGCCATTGTTCTTCCTGTAGTGTTATAGAGAATGTACCTGAATTGATTTTTTAAATTTCATTTCAAATTTATTATTTATGACGTGTCTATAAAAAAAAACTGTTTTTTACATATAATATAAATTTAAAATTACTGCCGATTTTTCTTCAAACGTAATTTCAAATTTATGACGTGTCAATAAATGTTTTTTCTGTTTTTTACATATATATAAATTTTAAATTATTGCCGAATTTTCTTCAAACTTAAACACTTGTAATATTACAGATGTCTTAACATACTTATATTTTGCCAAAATTACAATTAGGTACGTAAATGTAGCACCAAGAACGTGTAATAAGTAACAACGCACTCGTGTCATCTAAACATAAGCGTAATTGATGAGTATTTTATACTTGGGATCTCTGCAACAGAAACAACACCTGTATTTTCAATGCTTATATTACGTACACATAATCATGTTTAATGTTTATATCACTCAATAAGAAACACTTACAAAAGCGCATAAGTTAAATTTTAAATTTATAATCTAATTCCGCGCCCATCACCATAGTCGTGAGCTTGGAGGTGAATCTCCATTGTTGACAATTTGTTGCAGCTCACAATCCTGAGCTACTTGAAAAATTTTGCTTTTGGCTACACTCAAGTAATACGGATTCAAACCTCGTAATGTAGAGCCTACAGCTTCTAAAAATACTCCAATAGGATTAGTTTATATAAGGAAATTAGGTAAATGACGAGCCACCATTGAAACTACGCAATACAAGACTGCCTTTTATTGTCGAATGAAGGTTTACAGAAAATACAATATTAATAGATATCCACATATATCCATATATACCAAGGATCAACAGGCTTTTCCTGTGATGTAGATACTGCACCGTAACATTTCCCAACAGTCGTGCAAATTTTTGAACTTACGGCGCTAGTGTATACGCTATTGTCCACGTCTGAATCAAACAGTTGTGACATATCTGGTTTTACGTCCAACTGATCTGTTTCAAACAGTGTATCGCTGTGAATATAAATACTGGCACTTTCGTTTCATCATCAACTTCATCATTGTATTCACAGACATCTTCATAACCTACATCATCATTGGACTCCTGTATAATACCCTTGAAGAATGGCAATATAAAAGACAACTCGTCCGCATATTTGTATTTAAAGTTTCTGTGTCGTGTGTCACTCGGTTTTTTTTCTCTTTTTCTGATTTTACGGCGTAAATTATCTCTTATGTTGACCCACCGAGTCTTACAAGAAAGCGCTGCAAAGAAAAAACTACCTATTTAAAGTTAAAATACCTATTTATTGCTTCCATGTGTTGTTCTTCAATACGTGTCTGTACTAATATTAACCACAGTTAAAAATATAAGTATTATAACAAAAAAACATAATAGATCAAAAACGTATGTGTAATACGCACGCAAAGTTTGATATCATTTAATATGTCACAAATATATATGTATGTATATAAATAAAAATTGTAAAGCCAGAAAACTAACTAAGATTTTTTTTATACATAGCAAAATTAGCCTTATATTGACACATTACCACAGACTCAAAAAAATATAAACACAATCAAAATTATGTCTACTTAAATGGTCACATGTCGAATCGACGTATGGTTATCTTTAACGTACCTACTATGAAATATAGTTATCTTTCTAAGGTTAAAGACATTCCAGTTTAGTTTTGAAGGTTATATTATGCATAAGTGAATAAAATATATTCGGTGTATTATTATTTACAATTAACTATAAAGTTAATAGTAGCTGAATGGTGTCGTGTGTTTGTGACGTGACGAAAGTTCAGAGGAAATTATTTTATATAATTGCATGGTCAAAAGGCATGAAGTAAAGCCATAACAAAACAAAACTGAGTTATTATACGCTGGGAACTCGGACACAATTTTTTTTTTTGTGAAACGTGCCAGCAATCTCCGACATCAGGATCTTTTTGTCAGTTTTACCACTTTCACGCGTGGCATATTTGGAAAAGAAATTATCTAGGCACTTTAGTTTTTTGTAATAAAGTAATTAATCTTTTATTGCAAATCGGTCGCAGTAAATTTGACATTACGTGAACTAACTTAATGTGGACCATCTATACACAGGTACTGAAACTTTTTTTGCCGGCTAGATGTCGCTCTACGTTAAGGAACTAAGAAACTGACAGTGGTAGATATTAGTCCGGTTACATACTAATCAGTCATTTGAGTTTGTTTTAAATATTTTATTTCCAGACTTAGATAGGCCTATTATAATTCACAAATTTAATGAATTTATTTTATTAAAACTTGTAATTATGGCATTTAAGCCGCTAAAGAGTTCTTTTAACAATGATTTCGCCGTTGATCTTTATTAATTTTCAGAACCTAGCTTTACACGCACACATCATACACCCAGTAACATAACAACTATGACGTCATTGTACGGACACTTTGTAGGTAATAACTAGTGTTCTAAAAGTGATCGCAACCGAGTTGTCACAGGTAAAGAAATACCTACTGGCCAACTTGTATTCAGTTGAAAAGCGTGCCGAGAGATTTAGTAGAAACAAAGCTGCAGAGCCATGAACAACGCCGTAAAATTTTCTGCTTATCCGTCTTCTATACGGTAGGTATATCACGGAGGATGTGCGATGGAATTGCAAGATTTAATTCCGCCTTCCACCACTGAGGAACTTCTTTTTAATGAAACCAAGTGACTGGACAAACGAGTCGTGTGTTTAATAAGCGACATGCCTGTCCATGACAGTTTCAGTGCCACTCAGAGCATTATATATCCCAAAGATCTGAGGGGCACTGTCACTGAACCCGTCACTCTTGGCGGCAGAAATAAGTAGCAGCACTTCTCTGGACGAACACTTTCACAAGAAGCTTTACTGTTACTCAGCAAGGGTTGGACGTAGGCTTAGAACAAGTTCTTAAAAGAACTTAAAAGAAGAAGTCTTAAAAAATCAAAGGATTTAATCATTTATTTATTGCATTTAGATAATTTGAAGTCCGCTTACGTAATAGACTCGAACAAAAACTTACAATATTCAATATACATGTTTAATAGTAATAATAGGCATATTAATAAGCGTGCACCCGATGTAATATTTAATGACATACTAGAATTGATACTATGAATCACTAGGTATAATTTGGAAGCCAAGCAATCTATCAAACCATCTTCAGAATTTCTTCGCTCACAATAAAATCTTTCAGTGTACTACGTCAAAATATACATAGTATATACTTAGTAATACCATGGGTTGGTCCATGGTAATACGGACGAATTAGAAGTAATATTAAACGAATTACATTAAAACAATGTCATATGTCTGACTGCAATTTTTGTAATGAAAGGACCGGAATGTAACCATTGATATGGGTAACTATTATCGATTACACACCCAATAAAGGGAGGTGGACCTTTGATACTTTTACGCGAAAGTAATGAATATGTGGTGTTTCACATCGGGGCACCGGCTTTTGCTATACAAAGCTCAGGTTCGGCCCCATATGGAATACTGCTCGCACCTCTGGGCTGGAGCACCCAAGTATCAGCTTGATCCACTTGACTCCATCCAACGTCGGGCTGTTCGAATTGTCGACGACCCTTTGCTTACAGACGGTTTAGAGCCCCTTAGTTTGCGGAGAGATGTTGGCTCTCTATGTGTGTTCTACCGTCTGTATAACGGGGAGTGCTCAGACGAACTCTTTGAGTTGGTGCCTCCGTCACTCTTTTACCACTGCACGACCCGCCGAAGGAGAAGACTCCATCCCCACTTCCTCGATGCTTGGCACGTCACGACCACTCGAGCATCTCGTTCGTTCTTTCCCCGAACCAGTAAGATGTGGAATGGCCTTCCTCCTGAAGTGTTCCCCTTGCGCTATAACATGGAGTTCTTCAAAAGACGTGCAAACAAGGTTCTCCGGAGTCGGCAACGCATGGGTGATGCCTCTGGTATTGCTCGTGTGCATGGGCGACAATGACCACCTCCCATCAAGTGGCTTGTCTGCTCGTTTGCCTACTATCTGGCATAAAAAAAAAAAAAAAAAAAAAAGAATACAGGGAACTTTTCGAAATAAACAAACTAGCAATAAACATAATTTTATAATGTTGTGCCATAGAAGTAATAGCAAATAACCTTGTTATGAAAAAATAAAATGTATATTTCTCCGTACAAAAAAATTAATAATTTTTTATCTCTGAAACTATCAACTTTTTAAGAAATTGTACAAGAATAAAAGTTGTTAGAAATGTTATTATCTACGACATAAAAAAGAATTAGCTCGGTACTCCACAAGTTATTCCTATGTCCAAGAATTATCAGTTATTATTTAATCATGGGAACAAAATTTAGGAATTCAGAGCTGATTTTTTCATATCATAAATAATAACATTCCTGATAACTTTAACTCTTTTATAATTTCTTGAAAAGCTGATTGTTTCAGAGAAAAAAATTTTTAGTTTTTTTTCCTTGGAGAAATAAAACATTTTATTTTTTATCTCGAAATGTAGGAAAATCTAATGTGTGTGGTTTATTTATAATATAGGTCCAATCATTCTGTATCAAGAAAAAAATAATCGATCTGCAGATACTTTCGGCTTTACGAGTAAAAAGGTATCAAAATTTTAGATTTGTTATTTATTTTTTAACACAATATACTAGTTTCTACTTAACTTTCGTGTTACTGTTATAACACTCTCTAAATTACACTAAAATTAATGTTTCTTTAGTCGAAGCTCATGTATTTTGTTAAAAAAGTACATGAAAGAGTTAGCAATTTGCCGCACCTTTACTTACAAAGCCGCAAGTACAAACAGACGGATTATTTTTTTCTACATAGAAAATGATTGGAACTATACTGTAAGTTACCCACGCACATTTTCGTATATTTTGAGATAAAAAATAAAATGTGTATTTCTCCATACAAAAAGAAAATAATTCTTTTTTTCTCCGAAACTATCAACTTTTCAAGAAATTAAGCAAGAATAATAGATGTTAGGAATCTATCATATAAAAAAAAAATTTGCTCGATACTCCACAAGTGATTCCCATGTCCTATAATTATTAATTTGGGCCCACTGTGCGACGTCTTCTAGCAAACCGTGTCAGACGCTATGCCAATTAAGTCACGGTAAAAAACCAACGGACCTCACGAATTTTTCTATTTGTCTTTGTATTAACAATTATAACAAACTAGTGGAGTAATTTCACAAAAATAATTGCATATCAATTCAATAAACATTGAAATCATTCAATCAATTTGCCATACTGCGGAGTCGTCGACGGCCGAACGACCGGCATCAACAGCTGAACGACAGCGCTGACGTCCAATAGGCTAATGTGACAAGTGTGGTATAAATATGATCGGCTCAGCAAATTCCGCATCGTTAAGTGTGGCGACTCCCTAATAAAAGCTAGTAAATTCCATTTCGGTCTATTTTACATCAATCAAAACTGTACCACGCACCAATAAGGTTATTTTTAAAGTCAAATGTGCAGTAAACAGCACATCTAGATTATACACTTTTGTTCGAATATCGCCTTCAGTCCAAGGGAACAAGATCCATCGATGTGCAACTTGATGTGCATGATTTTTATAGATTTGATTGTAATTACTTCTATTGATATTTAATAACCAGGTTATTTGATGTACGATTACACATTAAACTGTGTTAAACCTAAAATAATATATCAACTACACCTATTAAAACTGGTGTCTCAAAGAGAGCTAACTAAGCGAATTTCTTAATTACCTGATTTACCCATTTCTTGTGCAATCCTTTCCCATGCGCCATCTCTTTTGTTATTTTCCATGTACAGTTCATGCTTAGTGTTGTACAAAATGGAGTTCTGTTCGACGAGCTTTATCAGTTTCAAGTCGAGATCAGTGCCAAAAGAAACCGGCGGCATCGTGACGATGTGGCGACGGTGTACTATGCCAGCAGCGCACGGCAACTGGCCGGAAGGCAAGCGAGAAATTCGCCGCGAGATTGTAGCCCCCGTTGGACAGTATAATGTCGCCGCCGCCGCCGGCACTGTCCCATGCACAGAACGACAACGTTCACCGCTTTCTGTGACCCGTAGGTAAACAGTATATATATATATATATATATATACGTGGGGCGCATTATAAGTTTCCGGAATGAATAAGAAAAAATACTATAAATGGTCAGAAATGTATTTATTGTTTCTCAAAATATTCTCTGTTAGCGTTAATGCCACCCGAACCAATTTTGAAAATATTTATGCCACTCCTCCATGACAATCTCTAAAACATATTTGTCATACTCTTCGACAGCCTCTTCAGGTGATGAAATCGTTGACCGCACAACTGGTTCTTAATTTTTGGAAATAAATAAAAGTCACAAAGTGCCAGGTCGGGACTGTACGCGGGATGGCTCATAAGGTCAACGTTGTTCACCTTCAAAAATTCATTTATCTGTCTGGCCGTGCGAGAACTGGCATTATCGTGGTGCAAGATGATACGGCGTTTACGGTTATTTTTACGGAGTTTGTCAATAACTTCCGGCAAACAAATGGTCGTGACCAATCACTATTCACGGTACAACGATTCTACAAAGCAACAGTAGCAACGTGTCCAGTTTATTAAAAAAGAAGCAATCATCCGCTTAGAGGCACTTTGCACGCGCGCCACTTTGGTTAGTTTCAGCTCATCTCGAAACACCCATACGCTCGATTGCTGCTTTGTTTTGAGATCGTAACTACAAATCCATGTTTCGTCACCTGTTACTATGTCCCAGACCAAATTTGACGCCCCTTCGTTGGATCTGGTAAGCATGGCATTGCACCAAGTGACGCGATCCGTTTTTTGAGCCTCAGTGAAATTGTGTGGGATCCACCTAGAGCACCGCTTCTTCACACCCAAATGTTTGTGTAGTGACGATTGTATTTGACTCATGCCTATGCCTAAAGTTGCCCGAATCTCATGGTATGTCACATGCCTGTCTGTTTTGATCATACGGAGCACAGCATCGATGTTTTTGTTGTTCAAAGTAGTAGACTGGCGACCATCACGAAACTCGTCACTGAGATTCACAAGACCGCGTTTGATTCGCAAACCAGCCATAAATAGTCGTCTTGCATGGTGCTTCATCGCCAAAAGCAGTTTGAAGCCGAGCGAAGCTCCGCTGAGCTGTTACACTTAAAGTCGTAGAAATTATACCACGAAAATTTTCACGAGTTAAATCCATAGTGATGTAGACAACCAATTTCTAAAATGAAGCCACATTGTAAAAGCAAGTGACGGTCAGATGAAACAAACTGTATTTTACAGCCAAAGAGTTCCATTTTCAAATGTTGTAATTACTTTTTAAATATTGTTTGTGTAAGTGGCCAGTTCCGGAAACTTATAGTGCGCCCTATGTAAAGTGCAATAATAATAATGTTTTTATTTTTGTCAATAGCTGCTAAAAGCAGTTTATAATCAAATCACACTCAGAAGTCGGTAATTTCGAAGTAGAATACATTTATGATGTAGTAAGTAAATAAGTAAAAGGGCAGCAGTCCTTTGTAAATTTTCGGACCTTCACATCCAAGCGAAATGGGTGTAAACCAATTAGGCAGATACTTAATAATATATCTACCCTTTCAACGCTACTAGATTTAGTTTGCATTTAATCTGAACGCGTAATATTCCCAAGTGTTAAGTAAGGACAAACTATAGACACCGGCACCACTCGTTGTACTTAAAATTTCAGTTCAACTCTATTCTACTTACGAGAAGGATCAAAATGCAAAGCACAGCATGCTGATGACTTAACGAGATTGACACATAGGCAAGCAAAATAGGTATATCTAATGATTGTGATAAATTGACATTAAACAATGTAAATGACGAATTCATCGCCTAGGCCTTACCACTAGTTGCCTAGCATTGATGGTGAGGTGATACATAATGAGATATAACATACATCATCGTTATCCTCCTCTCCATTACCTGGGGGTCGGAGCAGCATACTACAACATATCTTCTTCAGGCATAAATCTGATTCACCAGCCACCTTGTTGTTCACACATATTCATATGACAGGTGGACTCCAATAACCCACCACCGGTACCACGGAAAAAACGTTCAGTGTAACTGGCATAAATGGCAAACTTTAAGACCTCTTCCTGATGATAATGAAGGCCTAAACATCCAACATATAGGACATAAAGTATATTCTCGTGTATACTGTACTATTTGCTGACGCAAAAAATTCGAGATCCAATGCCGACTGCTGAAATGGCAAGCAATAAACGATAGAAAAAAGTTTAGACTAGACGGTGTTTAGTCGATATTGATAAAAAAAGTTGAGTCCATTTTGTTTAGAGCATATTGATATCAAAGTTTACTTCAGTCTTTTTGCTGCATTGTTGTCTGAGGATCATTCATTCATTCGACATTCGAATGAGTTAACAAACTATAGTACCTCGTAAACGTAACGTCCTCTATGTCTTTGGCTATTCGATCGGTCATATCGATAGTATCGATATTGTGTTGATTGATATAAGTGCTTTTTTCCTCAACATCAAAGTTTAGCAGAGGACATTGAACGAAAGATAATAATTCGTATTGATGTTTTTAATGAATATTCAGAGATGATTCTAGAATGACATGTTAAGCATTTCTGAACTGTTGAAAATTAATTGCATAAGTTAGAACCTACATATAATGTTTCCGTAAATAAGAAGTTTCAAGGATGTTCAGCAGATAAAACGATGTCGACGTCTTGCATGATTGCGCCACAGGACAAAAGTGAGAGCTGAAGGTTCTTGGCTATACAATAAATTAAATAGAAAGCCTGGTGGTGTGAGCGTGAGCACGAATTTCTGCTCAGGTTTGTCAGACAGGCTTGCTTATGTAGAGAATCGGCACGAGAACATGATGAACTATCAATAAATTTGATGTGGGGCGTGAATGTGATGGGATCTTGCGTGGTAAGAGTGATGCAGGTTCATTGAGGCAACGGCAGGCACAGCAAAGGAGACATTCTGGATCAAATTGTAATAAGTTAAGGTATAGTTTAAAAAAAATGGTTTTTATCTATATATAGCTAAGCAAAGCACTTCACGAGCACGTGAAAAGAAAGAAAAAGGCACGTGATCCCCCAAACAGACTAAGGGCCGTATTCTAGAACTCTACTCAGTGCTCAAGTCACGAATTGAGTATGGTTTAAAGCACTCGAAATCATACTCAAGTCCCTGCCATTAAGGTCGTATTTCCAGTACTTGTGTTTCCAGTGCAATCCTGACTTGACCATTGAGTAGAGTTCTAGAATACGACCCATTAAGGTTAATGGGGAAACTCAACTTTGCAACGTTTGTAACCAAACGGGGCCGACTCCACAGACGCACATTGCAATAGTTCTGTCGACTTTTGCCGAAGAATTTCCCATTTCGATCAACAAATATCAGGCTGCCAGCCTACCAGCTTTCTGTTCTATACAGATGGAGAAACTAGTGTGTGTGCACCAGTTGTAACTGATGTATAGGACAGCTAGGATTCCGGACGAAGAAAAAATAACAGGTAACTTTTATTGGTTGATAAAACTCTATTAATTCACACCAGTTTCATCTTTTTACATATATAATATATATATATATATATATATGTGTCTGTGAGTGTGTGTACGTATGTATATATACATACATTAATATATATACAGGTTGTCCCACAACTCAATGATAACCTGGGAACAGGATGTTGCCAAGTTTGTAACAACCCAGAAAAAAATATTTTAAAAATCTGTTTTTTTTTGTGATATAAGCATTTTAATGAAAAATGTTGAAAATGTACCTGCCCTGTACACCATTTTTAAGTACTACAATTACAAATTTGCTAATTTTGCTGTTCTAGTTTTTGTAACGGTAATCCAAATAGCCCAGCTAATAAACACAATGCCAAAGAAAGCCCGAATTGCTAAAGTTTCAGCACAAAAAATAATGTATTTAATTATTTTTTTTAATTTTGGGCCGATTTTTTTAATTATAACAATACTAATACATAATCATAATTTAAAAAAATAGGTAAATAAGCGATCGAGAAAGATTACGTATCGCTCGGTGAAGCGGGTGACGGGGTCAATGCCCTTGCGTGGTTCATATATGACTCCGAGACAATTTTGAAAAGCTTTACTAGATACAATTAGCCAGAATATTGAACAGAATATATATTTTTTTTATTTTTAGATGATTTAGCATTATTTCTATTATTAATTTCTTAAGCAAGGCGATAATGCAAATCAACATACTGTATTATACATGCATACAACGATTTTAAATCACGCACGTGTCTACCCTGAGCGCTTCCATACACTTATAGGGCTTCAAATGTTTGAGGCGATTAATAGATTCAGGCGCTACTTTGCGGAAGTCCATGTTAATAAAAATGGAAGTAAATTAAGAATAAATGAAAAAAAATTGATACAACCATAGGGGATGTATAATAAATAAACAATTGAATGTTGCGTCATCAGCGTTGCGGGTATTTTAAAATTTTTACGATGGTAACCACAGACATATATCTAGATAGTCGCCGCAAGTGTACGTACATACTTCGCGTGTCCAAAGTAAGTGAAATTCACGTGGTTGCCGCTGCTATTGCCACACTTCAGAACGGGCTCGACTGTTATCGTAGATAAACACCAGTCGAAAACGCGAAAAATGTATGATTGTGCTGTTATAAACAGCAAAAGCACCATGACTGTGGGTAAACGGGTAAACAGGGATTAATATCGAACGAACGCACTTTTGTATAATGCATTCAGTTTCGTGGTACGGCCGCTTGTACATTTCTTTGGCCAAATTTAACATTTAGTGAGGCATACGTTAGGCAACATTGTTGTCGATTCTGATCCATTTTGAAAACGAAGGGTCGAAAATTATTATGACCCTAGCAATATTATAAAAATATTCTATAACTCTTTTGTTATAACGTTTAGTAACGTTTCGTTTTTTTTTCAGTTTTGTAGTATCTATTATCAATAGTATTTGTAATTTCGATAATTTTTGCAGCACGTTGCCTCGAATGTCCGAATATAGTGAGCTAATAATTACTTACATCGCCGGATATGTTGTAAGAGTAATACAAAAAAATATATAATGCAAAGAACAGTGCGCTGTCTTTACAAAAACCTGGAGTTGGTCATGGTAGCTTTCGAGGACGAGGGTCTAGTTTATCCCACCTAAGATGCTATCTAAATAGGCAGAGTAGCACAGTTAGAAATCCGAGAAATAATACACAAATCACAAACTTTTCACACGAGGCCGTCATTAAATAAACCTCTTCTGATTAATAAGATTTTACCATATTTTGTCAGCAGTAACATTTTCATTTGTCTTGCAATTCATCAATTTGATGAATTATAAACAGAAAACCATCTAGTAAAAATAGTTAAGGCAGTCGCAAGTTCATATATTGACGTGCGTTTTCATTATTTAAGTTAATCGATAAAATCTTCTATTACAAAAAGATGTTATATAATAAGCTCATTTTACTGGAAGGACAATAATTTTAGTATTTGAAGTCGATTAAAAATTAAAGTCTTAATTTTTTTAAGTAATTATCTATCTTATTCTAGTATTTTTCTACTAATATTACGACTACTTGTAATCAACAAATACTTGAACAAAAATTATGCTATTTAGAATTGATTCATTGAATGGAATACGCGCGTTTACGCGTATTCCGTTCAATCAATCGATTTAGAGCGAGCGGCAGGTTTCCATCACTAAATAGTTCTCGTGACGTCATAGTGGGTACAAAAAATATGGCACGCTTGGTTTTCATACAAATTGCTGTTCTTGCGGCGTCTATCTAGATATATGTCGGTGATGGTAACACTGAGGTAGTAGGGTATAAACATGACCAACCGTTCTGCTCTGAGCGAGATACACGTGAAAACCGTCCGCGATCGCGCCCACTTTGTCATGAGCCACCTCCAACCCCTTCTCACAAGCAAGCATAGTAAGCTCTCCCTTCGTAATAAGGTGAGATTGTACACGACGTGCATCCGCCCAATTATGACGTATGCTAGCGTAGTATTAGCACAGAGAATCCTGCCCTCATCCACCGCCTGCAGACTCTCCAAAATAGATGTGCAACGCGACGGGTGCCCCGTGGTACATGCGCAACGCTAACCTCCATATAGATTTACGGCTCCCCACAATAGCCCAATTCATGAAACAGGCATCGAGGCACCCCAACCCCCTCGTGGTGGCTGCATCCAACAACGTCCCCCTCAGGGAACATCCCCACCGCGTACGTTAGAAGGAAAAGTTCTTCAGCCAAGGAAAGTTCTCAACGACCCTGACGACCCTATCACTTCACAACTAGATCGCTAGTCAATCCAACCCTTCACGTACCAACCGTCCTCAGGTCAGGTCATAGAGCCCCCATTTCAGCACGTACACTAATAGATTCTCTCCTACAGCATCCTCCTCTTCTTGGCGTAAGTCCACAGTAGCGCCCTGAGCCAAGGTCTGGCTCACTTGGGCGCCCTCAAGGCCCGATACTAAGTTTTAAGTTTATTTTTAATGGGTTAGGAGCCTTTAAACTCGCCCTTTTATCCGGTGGCACAGTCAAGGCCTTCAGCGGCCAACTGCAAAGTGTCAGTGCTAAAAAAAGTTCTGAGCGAGCTCATTCTCGGCCGATCGTCGAACACTCAACAACCCCTGGAGCTGACTCGTAGAGGGGCGAAACACGTGTAGGATATATATATTTTTGATGGTGGTATCTGTGACTGTAGTTGCGCTAGTGTTATAATATTATGCGGAGAGAGGGTGGGTAAATTAATTGTGTTTCAGCATTATACATTGATTAAACATTTCGGGACATTTATTCGACGCTGTATAAAACATCTCCGAAAAGTCATTTCTCTAGTTTATAAAAGTTTATTTATCAATTTGTTAGGTTTTCGATGTCGATTATGCTGATTGCGTACATTTGTTTTGTCAGACAAACCAACATTTCAGGCTCTTTAGATGTCCCATGGTCACGGCTGACCATGTCAGTGACAGTTTCATTTCCTATTTGATTTATCGGCAATAGCTGTTTGGTATTTCATTGAATATTTTAATTCTCATGTTGCAACAATTTTTTTGAATTAGTGCAGTCTAAGAACAATAGTCCATCGTACAACAATAGTCTATCAAATTACCAGGTATTTCTAGGATTTATTACAACTGCTATCTTTAATAAATCTGGTCTTTGTTTTTTTTTACTTTATTTTAAATTTCCTCAAGAGTCGATACAGCCTCAAATGGCTTTGGTTGATTCCGCATAACAATTAAAGCGTTGAAGCAATCACTTTGGAAAAAATATATAGTACATTTGAGGATATACACTGATTAGTATATGGTGTAAAAACACGATCCCTAAAAATTTTTATATACTTACCGATTTTTATATAAACCGCTGTATTCGATAGGTATTTCCACCAATTATTTTTTAATATCAACTGAAGTAAATAGAACACGTATAGTAAATTTACAAATGGCTTCAATTTCGTTTGTAAAAAAAATAATTTTGAAATAAAGCCAATGTGCCTGTCGCTCGACCCGCGCAATAGAACCGATTCGGTACGGGACAAATTTAAATTCGACCTGAGGTACTATCGATTCTTAACTGTAAAATATATCACTTGGTACAGGTTTAGGAGAACGTCAAGTTTGACACTTAGGCTCAACTCACACTGGCGCAGAGTCGAAACGTCGCGTCGCGTCCTGGTTTTCAACTACAACGCGCGCAAGAACCGCATGGTGCCATTCCATATTTGCATAACACAAATTTGTACCTTAACGATGGGAAAATAAAAATGAATATGCTATACGCGAAAAACATGACGAGTCGCAACGCTTCGACTCTGCGCCAGTGTGAGTTCAGCCTTAAGATGTTCGCTTGCGATAAGAATAGCCCAAAGTGTCCAGTTTGATAATATGGTCTTGACTGTACCAAAGTCGATGTCGCCATACACATACCTGGTAACTATTGAGTAATCTGTTGCTAACACTTGTAAACTTTATCTTACATTACACTAACGATAATATAATGTTGATTAAATGTTATAATCAATTCCAACTATACAAATAATATTATACTTTTTCGTCAATGATTAAATAGATCATTGGTTTTCATGAAAATAATTACGTTAGTAACGTCCAGGGCTTGGAATGTCGGTATTTTCAGGAACTGGTAAGTACTAGTAAGCTTCCTACTTAGATGCTACCGGTATAAATTTATACCAGTCTTTTCAAGAAATGGTTTGACTCACCTTAAGCCTGTGAATAATCCGATATTACATAGGATTTTTGTAACAATGCGTCAACTGCTTCCGCGGCCGCATGACAAAAATAATGATTTTGAATAGTAAAGTCGATCTTGGAAATCAGCTTTAGCTATGTGTAAGTATGTTGGTCATATGCTATAGTGGTACATAGATACTGATGCTGTTCGACATGAATTAGAGTGAGAAAGATTGATTACCACTATTTATTCCATAAAAAAATCATTGCTAATTATTTTGCATACGAACCTCATCTACGGTACCCTAAAACAGACGTACGTAGGTAATTAATAATTAGTCGATTGTATGGATGTAGAATTTTTATTGCATTATTTTTTTGTATAAAGCTAAAACAAATTGTTTGCCTGAAACAATAGTACGAATCTTTTTGCATTCATTTCTTCTGCTGCTTCAACAATTTTGAGGCGCAGTTCAGCTAGTTTACTATTATGCAGTCCCATTGAAAAAAGATAAGGGTTCAGGTCCGGGACTATCCATCTCACTCTATCACATCTTTCCATCTTGCTTACACTATGGTAAAACCGACCTTTGAGCTTAGAAAAGCACTTATTATTTATCGTGGTAAGAGCTATAATACACTTTTTTATGAAGTGGAAAGTGGCAATTTTGTACCATTTTAAAATCGTGACTAAATGGACCATCTTTTTACGTAACTTGCCCAATGTGGTGACTACACCACATTGGGCAAATTCATATTCTAAAAAAAGTACTAACTTTTTTTTTAGAATATGAAGTGACAAATTTAGCCGACATATATATTTTTTAATTATGCCCAATTAAACTATTTTTTTTTACTAAACTAACAACGTTCATTGTATGATTTGTGACTGCAATATGTAGCATGGCTATTTAGAATTATGTAAAAAAAAAAAGAACTGCAAAATTTGAAAAATTGTAACGACAGTACCCAAGGTGTCGATTTTCAACATTTTCAAAAATATGCCTATTATCACTTCAATAAGTAACATGTATATTTTATTTTATTTTTACCAGAATTGAAATAATTTGGTTTCTCGCCCGGTGCCCGCTTGACGTTGGGTTTTGGGACACCCTGTGGTATACATATATAATTTTTTTTTCATAACAAAACTAAAACTAAACTAACCTAACTATGTGCAGAGTGTTAGGACCTATGCGTTACTACAAATACTACATAATCATCAATTACTAATCTCGAGGACGAGGCGCTTCGTACAATTATGATAGAACTTCACTTTAGGTAAGTTCGTTTAATCATTAAAAAATAATGTATAAACATATTATGTTACTAAGATTTAAAATAATATACAAAACTCACGCTTTCTGCCTATGAAAGTGAAAAAGTGGACGAGTCGAATGAGGTAATATTAGTGTGATAAACAAGCGCCACTCGCACTCACTTTCGTTTGCCGGCCGCAGTGCGCAGCCGAGATCGCGACAGGTCCAACGAGTTGCCACTGCCAGTTGACGGCTCTTTCGGTACACCAGGTATTCGTGTTACTGGTAATACAGTAGTAGAGGGTTTAAGCACAAAATTACTGTTAAACTTTAAAAAAAGTAATCCATTTTGAAATTGAATGTTTTTTTTTAATGTAATGTTCAGTAATACAGTGCAATAATATTTGTATTATAAACATTAACGACGTATAATGGAGCGCATACGTCTAACAAACATTCTCTGTGTGTATTTGCTTTGCCTGATTCTGTAGTGGAAATTTTAACCTAACATAGTGGACGAGCAGACCTTAAGGCAAATGATAAGTTGTGAGCTCCACACTACAAAAAGCTAAAAAAAATCTTCGAAACAGATGCGACATTGCGATGAAGGGTTGATTCTTTGTGTTAATTGCAAACTATCAACACAGTGCTTGAACCTGACAAGCCCAGGCTGTCTAAAATGTGCCAAACAACCACACCAATTACCTGGTATTAAACTAGAGAATTACCTGTACCGTGAGTACCAGAACGGAATTCACTCTGGGGCACTACCCGGAAGTCTAAACAGATGCGACATTTTTTTTTAACGCACACACTCAACATAGCCCCGCAATAGGGAAACCTTGTGTCGCGGGTGCCATGGACACACACATAGACAACCACAAATTACACCCAAACTCACGAGAGAAATAAATGTAGGTCATACAAATATTTCGCCCGGCCCAGGAATCGAACCTGGGACCTCTGCGTGGCAGTCCGGCATGGTAACCGTTCGGCCACGGAGGCAGTGAATGCGATGAAGTGTTGATTCTTTGTGTTAATTGCAAACTTTCAACACAGTGCTTGAACCTGACAAGCCCAGGCTGTCTAAAATGTGCCAAACAACCACATCAATTACCTGGTCTTAAACTAGGGAATTACCTGTACCATGAGTACCAGAACGGAATTCACTCTGGGGCACTACCCGGAACACTCAGACCAGAACAAATTAAGAAAAGATAATTTCCCAAATTGGTCCTACCGAGAATTGAACCCGGGATCTCCGCACCCAGCTTTCACAGTGCTAACTGTTAGACCACCAAGATCATTAAATTTCATTGGTAACTGTATGGTGGTCCAATTGCAGAGTAATCCACAAAAGCTTTCATGGATATCAGATCAGTACCTTGACAGCTGATTGCTGTTTTGAAGGGACAATGACGCTGACTACAAAACTTGCAGACAAACAACCACAGCCAGTAAACCCTTTTTCATCACTACTTCCGCTTTATAACGCTACAGCACTGCCACGTAGTTTACTGTTTTTCGCCACCTTCCTGAATACAACTTGGCTTGGCCCCAATTAACTATAATTTTTTTAGACAATTATCTACCATAAAGGAAATAAATGTGCTACAAGTATGATGCTAGAAGTGGGAACAAAGTTTGATTAATGTTACAATTTCTATATATACAACATTTCCTTCATAAGAAATCTCCTACATAAGACAATCTATGACGTATTTGACGTGATTTTATAATTTTATTATATCAGGTGACGTAAAGATATTGCATTCTTGTTACGAATTACTAATAATGTTAAACCACTATCAGAGTATCACACAATCTAAAAAATTTGCAAATAACAAATAAGCAATCCATCAAGATATTGAATATTTGACACTAGTTTTGGCATAATTTATGACATAAATTATTTTCTTTTTTTTATGAACACAGAAGTCCATCTGGACATAGCACAGTAGGAAAATGAAATAATATCAAAAATCTTGAAAATGTACAAAGCTAAAACTTTTATTTTCATACGTTCACATATTATACACCAAAATACTCATGAACAATGTAATTTTTTTAATAATTATGTATTATATGTGTTTTCAGCCATATGACTAAACAACTGGGCATTCCTCAACTGTTTTTTAGTTTTAGTCTTATAATACAAGTTCCAATAGTGTTTTGTTTATTTCTGGATCATCTTTCTGGAGAACGAGGTTTCGACTCCACTCGCAGCGTCACCACAGTAAAATTGTCAAAACTAGAAATGATAGCTCTCGGCATTCCAGAACTGATCGGATATTTAGAAATAATGAGCTATGACTGCGATACAAAACAATTTTTAAAAAAACACTGGCATACAAACATGTGTTTAATTCATATAATGTTATTTACAAGTGGCAACACAACACTTACTAAGACTTATCCACTACTCAATTTTATTTGAAATGGGTTATGCTGAAAAATACTTTTTTGAATTTTGTTGTTTTTTGTCAAAAACTTAGAAGTATCATAATTTGTGGCAGTTCGGATAGGATGTAATTTATAATTAATATCTAAAAAGCTTTGATTTATTAATGTCCTAACTTCCAAACACTTTTGCATGGTGTTCACGCTCTCATAACGTCATCTATCCTACCACAATACCAAAAAGTAAACAGATATTAATTTACATACCTGTCGTAGAAGCTCTACAGGCGCGAGGCACACCAACGCATTACTTTTACTTTCACACTGTCTGCAGCGACCGCGCCAATTTGCCTGACAGTCTACCAATCACGACTACCAAGAACACACTAACCACTGCCAGAACAACCGCACTAGCTTCTGAACCACCTAAGAAGTCCACAAATCGTTTGAACACCTCTAGTTGACCCCGCAATACTTCGCTCACGACCGAACTCAAAAACACTTCATTACCACAACAAGCACTCATTACATTCAAAATTAATATAACATTAACATTTAACTTACGTATGTATAACTTAACATAAAAGTCCACAATAAATCTATAAATTTTGACCTAAATGAATATCGGCATGTAAACATCTGACAATGACATAAAATTTTGACGGATGGATTATTTATTGTCATAATAAACAGTTTTCCCAAAACATGTGCACTTGTAGTAGTTGTAAAAAATTATAACATTGTTAACAGACCATAAACACACGACAAAATCTGACCGAGCGGGTCTTTAAAAAAAGATTGACATCGATTCACTGTTTTTTGCTAATGGTTTGACCTTTCGGTTTTAAATATTTCAGATGGCTCCCCGAAAAATAATAATACTTTGGTAAGTCCAGTTTGCAAGTTTTTACGAAAAACGATAATAGATTTGTGATATATTTTAAATATGCAACACGCCTGAGGGATATGAAACTGCGCAAAATGGCAACGTTGTCGCTGCGCTGCCATTGGCGCTTTTTAACTCGCCGTTTAAATCGGGTTAAAAGTTTTACGCCTAAAATTACAACGGAAACTGTTTACAATGCGCCCGAAAATGACGGCGGAAACTGTATACAGCTAAGTACATTTTTTAAATCGAGTTTTGTTCTTTATTGATATCATTACAGAGTGCTTCTATTTTCTATTTGATTATATGTATAGGTTCCTCATTCAAATCCATCTATTGAAAAAAAAAACATGAAACGAGCACACGCAAAAAAAGATAAAGGGAGTGTAGCCGCAGGTTTATTCCTAATGATCCCACGTACTGAGTTCCACACACGCCCCGAGACAAGGATCTTGTTTTTTGATTAGTTGCTAATGGTAGTGTTATTGTCCTGGGCAGTAAATGAGAGTCCACAGGACCGCGAGTTGAATATTTTGTGAGATTGCTTCTTTTTTCAGCAAAGATTTTTAAGTTACAATTTTAAATAAGTAAATATGCCAAATTCAATGTTAATTACCGCATGTAATGGGTTCCGTCTACAATTTTTGGTACAAATAGTATTGGGTCATGGAAAAATTTCCATTTTGAAAGAATCATATACCAGATACATTGACTTACCAGATATGTTTCTTTTCCACATCTGACGTTGACACCTGTCAAAATTTGAAGTTACTGAACGAAAATGATGGAGCCATGCTAAAAGGCTTTTTTCGCTATTGTGAAATCATTTTAAATCTCGTTTTTATCGATGTGGCTTTTAGCTATACAAGTTTATTTTATAATTCACGCTTAATAAAACTTCAAAAGATATTTCTAAACGTAGAAATGGACCTTTGAAATTATATTTTTCCAATTATTCAGGAATTTTTCCGGAAATATTTCCGCTAATTTGAAATTTTCCCGAAAATTACCCAACAGTAGATACATACAAATCGGTTAAAACATAATTTTGGGTAAAAAGCTTGTTAAAACTTTGGGCTTTTTTGTTCCAGAGATGGACCGTGGATTAAAACCCAATCCGGGTATTGGCTTTTAATCCGCGGACCGATGGATAAGTCATTGAATTTGACGAAAGAGTACAGAAAATTTATCTCATTACTATTCGGGCAGGCGAGTTTCCCGACTATATATTATATTTTTTGTGTGTATTACTTACCTGTTCATTAACCATTTAGGTAAACAAGTATTTTTACTTCTTATTGGCTTTTCGCGATAAGCGTTTCAGCCACTTACAGTGTTTTGACTAAATTAAACTTGTTCATAAAACGAGGAAGCTTATTTTATCATAGTAATGAAATTTGGAAAATGTTAATGGGTAATTTTTAGTTTAGTTTTCTCTACCTAATTTCGATGACAATTTTAATATTGTCCAAGTACCTATTCAAGTATATTATCGTGAAATATTAAATAATATTTCAGATACTACACTTGAATATTAAAGAATATTTTATGATAATAATCTAGAATTACAAATTGCCGCCGAAATTAGGTAGAAAAAACTAACCTGAAAATTACCCAAATGCTTACTTGTTTAGCTAGTGAACATGTGTAAATTTACGCTATAATTCTTGGTTTTTTGTTTGAATATTTTTATCAGTTGATCATCATTGTATGAACAACGTTACATCCAACTATTATCTATGAAGTCCTTGGTTACATTTCCTACTATTCCGAATGATGATCGAAACGCCCTACTGCGAGTTATGTTACTGTTAAAGTTACAAAAGCGCAAATTAACGAATTTCCCGTATTAAAGCCTTCTCAACCTTACCTTTACGGGCCAAAGCCTAACGAAGAGCGATTTTGTATGATAGGTATGTTTATTTCCCTTTAGATATTTATACTTACCCTACCATTTAAAGACACAAGACAGTGCCGTTGCAATGGACATAGGGCACTTGCCACAGCACCCAGTGCCTAAATACTGCAAGTGTTATAATACTGTTACACGTTCTGGCCAATCTTGGGTCGCGACATGAATCTTCTCCAGTGGGTTATGCTTCGCTTGTTTGATGCAGGACCCGCTTTAGAGAATCCAAGTTTGGGTGGGACTTTTGGCAGGCGTGGAGCTCTATTTCAGTCCACAAAGAATAGTCAAGTGGGTTAAGATCAGGACTAGAAGGTGGCCATGCTTCCGCCGCGATGAAGCTGGGCAAATTCGTTAAGAGAATATTTGCCGGGTTTGAGTCGTAGGCTATTATGGGCCGGCGCTGAGTCTTGCCGGAAAATACATTCTTTGTTGTAAATAAAGTATTGACCCCTGTGGGTTTCACCAGTCTCTTAAAATGCCACTTTGATATTTTTTTGGTTTCACCTTAATGCTTTGTTGGAAAAAATGGAGCGGAGTGACACGTTCATACCAAACCCCCCCACTATACCGCCACACTCGGTGATGGGTAAGCGAAAAATGTTGTGCTGAAGTTAGAACATCTGCTGCTTTTAGCATAATTTATTGTTTTGTTGATGGAATTTTTTTTCGACGTGAAAATTTTTTCGTCGGTGAAGCGTACCTTTTCGCATCGTGTCCCCTAAGCAGCATCGGACAACGTTCGCGTCGTAATTTACGAAGGTGATCATTTAAAGTGAACTTTCCCACGACTACGCTTTTACCTTGAGATCGTATTTCAGTATTCTGTTGACTGAAACACGCGAAATGTTATGTCTATAAAGCGATTTTTTTCTGGGCGCGACATGGATTTCGGCGAAGTTGCTCTCTATGATTATTCTGATATTCGCAGTCGTCCTTACAGACCGCAAGCGACCACCCCTTTGGCGATCTTTCAGAGAAACAGTCACCTTGTAACGTTTTATGGTGTCATATACAAAGTTGCGGCTTAACCCAAAATATTTTATGTCACGGAAAATCTCCATTAGTATTTTTTTCCGCCATAAGTAGCGAAATTACAGTCGTAGGGTCGTATTCCAGAACTCTACTCATTACTCAAGTCAGGACTTGAGTATTGCAGTGTGCACTGAAAATCATACTCAAGTCCATGCCATTAGGGTCGTATTTCCAGTGCTTGTGTTTCCAGTGCAATCCTGACTTGAGCATTGAGTAGAGTTCTAGAATACGACCCGTAGAGTGGTCGCACGCAACTGTTTTGTTCCCTCCATCACGAGAAAAATAATAGAAGTTAATCATTGACCTACCAATAAAGTTAATATAAATGGTTCATATGGCAACATAATGGCACATAAATGGTTCCAATCGTACCTCTCCGATCGCAAACAATTTGTCCAAATAAAATACCATAACCCCCATTCAAGATCGATAAATCTCTGGTATCTGATGGTATCTCTGGTGGAATCTGCCAATACTCACATGTTGGGATCCATTCCACAAGGCAGTGTACTCGGTTGTTTGTTGTTCATCATTTATATAAATGACCTACCCAAAATGCTTGATGAACACTGCGTCCTCTTCGCAGACGACATCTCCATTGTATTTCCGCTTAAAGACGACGGTAACACATTAAACTCCCACATTTATACTATTGTAAATAAAGTTACTAACTGGCTCAGAATCCACAACCTACAATTAAATATCGACAAAACTAAATTAATGCAATTTCACCCTCACCAAAGGAGCAACCTTAATATTAATTTTTCATTTGACGACATAGCTGTAGATTGCGTAGGCACGTACATACTCCTTGGCCTAGAAATTGATACTCATGTCGATTGGAAAGTGCATACTCAAAAAATATGCTCCAAATTGGCTAGCTTCACTTATGCCCTATTAGAACTAAAAAAGACCACCGACCTTAAAACAGCTCTAAGTGCATACTACGTGTATGCTGACGCGTGGCTCCGATATGGAGTGGTATTGTGGGGCAACAGTACAGTAGTAGGTGATGTTTTTATATATCAAAAGAAATGCATAAGAATTCTGGCCAACCTTAAGCAGACAGAAAGCTGTAAACCAAATTTCTTAAAATTGAATATACTTACCCCGTCAACGATTTACATCCTAGAAACTAGCAAATTCCTAAGAAAATAGACACCTTTTTCCAAACGAACAACAACCAACAAACCTACGACCTAGACAAAGAATACCAATTCCACCTTCAAAATTAAAAATGCATAGTTCTGGCCCCTATGCCATGTGCATAAAAATATATAATAACATTCCCAAAGGCATTAAAAATGAGGTGAACAATAATTCTTTTAATAAAAAACTTACACAATATTTGGTCCAAAAATGTTTTTACACGTTGCAAGAGTTCTTCGAGAGCAAAGACAAGATGTTATAAATAACAAATTATATGAATATATACGTGATTTAAAAAATTTATTAGCAGTGAATATTTCTAATTTTTACTTAAATAGTTAATTATTACTGTTATCGCCATTATTTGTATTCTATTGTTAGAATTTTATTTTAGACATTGATTTTGATTGATTACGACTGATATGAAATGTTAATTTATAGATTTGACAAGATATGATTAATAACAAATGATATTAATTTTATATGAGACTTTTAAGGATTGTTAAGAATAAAAATATTTTAATTTATCTATTTCTACATATACAATTAATCATTACCCTTGGTCTTGTTACTTCTATTTTATTAATATAATATTATTTTGATACTAATTTGACGATTATGACTGAAATTTAATGTTATTTTTTATAGATTATAACTTACAAGTTTAGTAATTAAATATAATTTAATTTTATGTTATAACTAATTGCTGTGCCCTGCAGGGTTACATGGCTGTACTTATATTTACTTTAAGAACATGTATATTACCCATGAATGAATAAATATATTTGAATGAATAAATAAATACATAAATAATATAAAAACCTACAAATAGAACACAAACATTCCAAATTCAAAAGTAAAAAAAAGAACTGAACAGCTGCCAGTATTATTTTGTTTTATTTTTTAAAGTCAAATTTTGTTGTAATCTTTAATACAAAGATCGAACACTCAGAAAAAATTCCTTCGATCCGGTCGGATTCGAAGCGACGTCTTCTTGCATACCGTGCCAGACGCTATACCAACTAAGCCACGGAACGGAACCAACGGACCCAACGAATTTTTCTATGTGCTTGCGTCGTCTTTGTATTTGGTTTTCAACGACTTTTTAGTAGTAGCGCCATCTATGAGAAATCTATGAAAGGTTTATCACCCAGTTAGTACCTTTACAGCTACTAGTCCTGGCGAGAGATGTCGCTATTCACTGTATTTTAAATTTTTAATAATCATCAATCTATATATCAATCAATAAAAAAATCAATTTTAATAATCATAAAGAATAATCAATATTTTATGGTACACATTTGCTGGACAAGAATTTCGAGATTTTTGTAAGAATTACCAACCTATATTAAATATTTATTTTTTCCCTACAGTTCACATTAATTTGATTATGTGTTTGGTGGTCCAAGATAATTGTTTCTAGGTATAAAATACGACCATTATTGTTAAACACTCATATATCGTCGGTTAAAAGGTAAAACTCACTAATAGCCTAATTGGCCAAAGGGAGATAATTAAGATTTTGTATTTTTTCATTATGAAAAATCACTAAAGGACTGGTATGTATTAAAACATGAAGGACACCACAGACTTACTGAATTTTTCTTGTCATAGATGTTCTTCCCAATAAAGCAAAATTGAAAAAATCTAGTTTTTGAACAAAATGTCACTTAATGAGTTTTACCTTTTAACCGACGATATATATTTATATTTAACAAAAGTATGTAACATTAATTACCCGAGAAAATAAAAATTAATATTTTTTTATTTTTGGTAGATCTAAGGATGTAAATCATTTAGAAACAGGGATTTAAGTGATAAAAATCATTGTATATATTAAATGTTGTATTTCTTTTTAAAGATTCAATTTCACAAGCTCACAATTTATATCCTAAGTGTAGCAGCTATAGACTAATGTAATAATGTACTAATGAGATTTGATCAAAGGAAAAATTTATCATAAAAATCTTTGTTCTTAATTCTAATTTTGCTTTATTTTTAAGTCAAATTAGAAATGCTAAAAATGTACTGTAATGTAAATGTATTTTAAGTACTAATTAAATACAATGCAATAGCTAATGATTTTGTAAATCATTGCATAAATATTAAATGCGTCGTTTTTGGAGTAATTTAGTCTCATCAGAAGATCGATCTACCTTAAATTGTAGTCCAATGTCACTGGTCAAAATAAGCAATTATGTAAAATACATATTTGAGGAGTTCAGTTTCAAAACCCGCCAAAACGATATTTGAACAAAAACATTGTTTCGCTTGAATATGAAGCGCTGTCATTCACTCTTTCTACTTGGTTTAATAATTATTATCAAATCCCGCTAAAATCCTAACAAATTAGCTTACAAAAGTAACAGTTTGTTGCAAACACCGCTAAAAGATTCCCAATGCGTTTCAAATTCCGCTAAATCCAAATCGACCAATCACAGCACGGCGTTTGCATCACGTGACACAACAAACAGTATGGCGATTTTGTCAACAAAGGGAAGAAGTAATGTTGATTTTTTATGTTTATTTTCAAGAAAAAATGGATGCTAAACAAAAGATGCTAAAACAAAAATTGCAATGGTTATTTTTCCGTAATTTTCAATTATTCTCCTAGGAAACCAAGTTCTTAAGTATTGCTAGTCTCAATATAAAGCTGTCACTGTGTTTTTCTAAAGATCTGGTTTAGAAAACTTTTAAATTTTTTTACGTTTTACTGTTACTTAATGAAAAGTGTTTTGGCGGGGTTTGAAATTGTACTCCTCATTTTTAGGTATATTTTACATTATTTTGTTTAAATGATTTGGTTTAAATCAAAATGTCAAACATCTAATCTTCCAAGATTCAGACATTTTAAATTATCTTGTGATCTTTTAAGATTTATAAACTAAAATACTAAATAAATTTCATAGACATAATGAAGCGCTCAAACAAATAAATTAAAATGCACCCAATCATGATCATGTTAAATTAAGTGGCCTTTTAGTAAAAAAGGCTAAGTCTTTGTTATAGTCTTAATTGTGGAACTATCTTAATTGGCGAGCTTGTAATGGGTTTCTTTGGACTTAGCTTGTTCGGTGATCTCATCACCACATCAACAGCCTTCCTGAGGATTTGATGCTCACTTTTTTTGTATTCTTCTGTAATTTGGGTCAGATCTAGATCGGCATCCAGCACCAGTACCTGAAAGGTAAATTGAACTCATATATATATTTATTTCATAGGTGAACAAATTACATTTGATTTAAATTTTAATACTCATTTGTAAGGCAGATTCCCTTAAGAAGAATGAGTAAGAAAGAAACTCTAGGTTATCATTTACAATACTTATGTCAAATATCATAGATTGAAACAACCTGTATAAGCTAAATGGGTCTCTACCAAGGATTGTTGTCATTCAAGTATGCAGATGTATATAACATTTTTATTTCACTATGCTTTTAAACCTCATAAATGGAAAATTTTGTTAATTTATGTTGATAGTGGTTACTCAAAATGTTTTGCAAAACATTCAACTTACATAATAATACAATCTTAAGTTGTTTAATTAATACTTATAGTTAGGGACGAAATCTGAATGTAGTAAATAATTTTATGTGGAAAGTAAACGAGATATAATAGTGTGATAAGATAACTATGACTAACAAGTCCAAACTTGTTGCAAAAATTGACTTGCTGATAGTTGCACCAATTCTCATCTGGATTAAATTTGACAATAATCTGCCCTATGATACCTATCATACATACCATATTCAAATTGTAATATTTATATTTATTTATATATAAATATTTATTTGTAAAAACATAAGTTGTATAGAAGTTGACATGTATGTAACAAAATAGTAGATTCCATGACAGTTTTGCTATGTCCACCTAAACATTAGGCATACTCCATATTGAAAGCATGTTATACATTTATTAAACACTATGTTTTTTAATTACTATTGCATAGACAAGCAGTCAGTATAGTGATAGTTATTTGGAATAAATTCATTGATAATAATTGTAAATTGTAACAAGATGTCGAAATAATAATAATAATTTGAAGTCATTGACTTACAAATAAATGGACGACGGGTCTAATACAAAAACCACGAAAAAAATGTCCCAAGTCAACCCATTCGAAATTTAAATTGTAATGTCATCGCAGTATCGCGCTGTCAGTAGAACAAATGAAGACTAAAGCGGAGTGTCGCGCTCTGTATACGATTTTAGCGCCTTACAAGTGCGGACACTTTTTAGCGCGGACCCGACGTCCATATAATTGTAAGTCAATGTTTGAAGTACATTAAAATAAATATTCAAAGTCATTGAAAAAGCTTGAAATGACACGGAACATTTTATAATTAAATAAGTTGTTTAGTTGCCTTTACATAGCATAGATAAGGACTTTCTCAAAACTTTCAGTAAATTATTAAATTTTTGGTGTCATTCCATAATATACTTGCACAAAATGAAATTTTTAATATACAGAATACTTACAGGTGCAGGGCAATTGCCATGTATCCTATGGACAAGCCAATCTTCATGTATCTTATGTAGTTCTTCTATGTAAGACAAAGGTATACATTGCTCCTCCGAGCGTGCCCGCTTCTTTATTCTTTCATAGACTACGGAGGGAGTGGTCTTCAGATATACTGTGGAAATTTGATTGTAAATAGATTAGTAGTTTGCTTTGCATTTTAAATTCAATAATTGAGAAAAGTGTTTTGTTTAAACTACAGTTTAAATTGCAGAACAAAAATTCTGTAAAAAAAAAATAACCAACAGACTCATATTTACCAATGAGGTCAGCTTGAATTGGTAGATGTTGCTGTATAAAACAGAACCATTCATCAAGGACTGCAAACTCTGCAGGATGCATGACGCCACTGCGCATCATGTGTTCAACGAAACAGTGCCGGGCACTATACACCGAACGTTCCATCAGTTTCACAGGGGTTGCCGTAGGTTGTCGATGCATGTCCAACATTGTCAAAGCCACATAGGACTGGAATGTCATCGCCCAGCGTGATGGATCTTTGTACATGAGATCCTAAAAGTTTCTCGGAGTTATTATCGTTCTAAAACCTTTGCAATAGTGTTATTATAAACTAGGAGCTAAACTTCCAATAGGCTACAAAACTGCTGAAGACCTTGACACCTAGTAATAATATTGATAAGGCTTTCCACATTATTGATTTCACAAATTTAGTAATATTTTTAGAAAAGGGGCAATATGTAAAAATTTCAGAATTTTTTTTTAATTTTCTTGCATATAGTTTTTAATATTTGTTTCCCAAAGTTAAGGTAAATTAGACCCTACCAAATGAGCATTTTTTATTCTTATTATTTTATCTCTATGCCTCATATTAATAATTGAGAAAATTAACCAGGAAATGTTTTAATTTACTAAGGGGTCAAGACTTCTTCTTTCCACTTGTAAACGATGCTGACTAAGAAGATTTCAATTAATTTTTTTTATGTCCTGCTTTCATAGTGCCCCCTTCGCCCAGCATTTCAATAAGCGTAACAATCGGGAAATAAACTGCGTTACATTTCTGCAAGTATATTAAGAAAGGTCGTAGGTTATAAGATTATGTCAGGAATATAATACATATAATCTTGCTGCGTTAAACAACGGTAATTTAAAAAGAAAGCCCTATCGATATTGTTACTAATTTTCAAGGTGTGTAGTATCAATAGGTAGTTTGACTTTCTTTTTGTTGGTTTACAACGATAAAATATTGTGCAATTAATCGCTATTATTATTTTTAAGTAAAATAGATAAAGATTAACCTTACCAAAAGATTCCATCCTCTAAGATCGCGCCACTCTTTCACAGGTTCTGTCAAAAGCGTGATGTCCTCAAATTGACGAAAATGTTCCAGAAAAGTTGTTTTACCACTTCCGATGTTACCTTCCACAAACACGGTAAATGGTTGAATATTTGTTGCACTCATTGTATAAAATAATCTGCCTACTGGAACTACTGGAAGAGAAATTAATACAATGTTATTAAAGTACCTCACGCCAGATGCAAGTTACAAGCGCATCAATTTCCCGCCCAAATTGTCACCCAACCAAAAATATACGACGCGCGAAAGATAGCCTGACGCGCTTAAGATTAGTAAATACAATTACCTTTTTTGAAAAATACTTGTATATGACGTGTTAACATTATCCAGTTAAATAAATAAAGCGGCTCTATAATACTTTTTCATAATAATAGAACGAATTAGGGTAATCTAATCTTGAAACAATGATAAATAAAAGCACACCGCATATAATTTTCGGCCATTTTGTTTTTGTCTATGGTAGTGATATTCGATCTTTCAGAATCTATCGTGACGACATGGCAGTTATTTTTTTCTGAACGTTGGCTGCACTACGACGTAAGCTAATGTTTGGATACACGCTACATTCAAGCTTGTGTTTTTTTTTCTTTTTTCATGAAAGTTACGTTCTTCGGTTTACTTATCTGCTGTTTCCGCTTTGTAAAAGTGCGCCAAAATACAAATCCACCAATGACGTTGATCCACGAGATCCATTGACAATGTTTGCCAAAAAATGAATTGACGTGTTTATTTCACGTTGTTTAGCCGATTCATTTATATATGCTTATTCTTCCTCTCATCACGATCTCTACAAGTAGTCTGTTTCGTAGTATAGTTTCGCTAAATTAGTGAACATGTTACACACATATTGCTTGGGTAAGTTTTGAAAACATTCTAATACAGCGTAGAACGTTATTTCATGGTTATTAAATAATTTCATAAACAGCCGGTGTTTTATGTTAATTGTGCATATTTTAGGTATATTGCTGCTCGTAGCGGGATCGTTAGCCCTGTACGACCAACCCTCTGACGTGGTGGAACTAACAGACAAAAATTTCGATAGTCTAGTCACAAATAATGATGATGTGTGGCTGGTAGAATTCTTCGCACCCTGGTGCGGCCACTGTAGGAACCTAGTACCTGAATACCAGAAAACAGCCAAAGCTCTCAAGGTGAGTACGTAATGGCTCAAGCATAGCTGTGTAAGAAATATTTACATGTAAGTTGACAAAACTTTATTGCGTAGGAATGGTAGTGGGAGTACTACGAGGTTCTAGAAAAGTTTAAGGTCCCATGGTTACATGGCCAATCTTATTAAACATGATCCACAATACTAGCAGAATGCATCCCTATTTGTGATGGAATTTATCAATACTTAAATTAGTGTCAGGGTTGTTCATCAGCTTCAGCATCCAGCAATGTTGATAATCATCATTGTCCGCCGTCTGACTGCACCCACTGCTGGGTATATGTCTCCTTTAGTTTGTGCTTGAGATGAAACGGATATCCGGCAACTATCCGGTATCCGTGAGAAAAATTCGTAATCAGTATGCCAAATAAATTGATTTATTGATTAAAGATGACAAGTAATAGAATATACAGCAATTACAGGATTGTTGACAATCTGTTTATTACTTGTAACTGAAAGAACTATGAGGTTAGAGATCTGAAAATTTAGCATGCTCAAATTTCAATAAAGGCAAATTATGGTGCATGAAGACCAGTTTTTCTGTAGTGGTAAAAGTCATCTTTTTATTTAGCTGTTAATTTTCATAAATACATTCATCTTTCCGATTTATTTGACAAACATTTTTCTGTTATGTATATGTTTGTATTATCTTCTTCTTCTTTTAAATGTTATGGCTCCATCGAAATAATCAATGATTTTGCCAATGTCAAGTAAAAATAACTGTACGGTAGTTTAACATTATTATAAAAATTATACAAAAAAAAATGGCGATTTCGCCAATGTCCTCTTTGTATTATCAAATAAATTAATTGTTTTTATAAAAACCAACTGACCACAAGAAATTAAATCGTTAATGTGAAAGTGCAATCCTTCACTAATCAAACAATCACGATGATGCGCGCTGTAAACTGGCCGCTACATGTTTACGGCAGTGGGTCAGATATCCGGCGGACGGATATCCGACTATCCGGCCTAAGTGCTCGCCGGATATCCGGCCAAGTCACTATCCGTTTCATCTCTAGTTTGTGCCATTCATAATGATGATCCATCTTGCTCTCATGATGCTGACAATAATAAAATGTATTGATGAATCATGTTTAGTATGAAGATAGTGCTGACATGCGCCAACTACTGTGATTACACCCTAATTGGCACTTATTTTGTTTACAACACTACATACTTTAGTAGGTAGGTAGTACTAGGTACTTAAGAAGTATTTATTAAGAAAAGAATAAGTATTAAGTATTATAGATTCCAACATCTCACAGAATTCCTGTCTTGTGTGAGAATTTTGTGACATGTGTATCATAATTTTTTTTTATATTGGAAATAATATAACAATATTTATATATAATAAAAGAAAAGAAAGAATACTATAGTTGATTTGTTTAGATACTTAACTAAATCGAAACAATCTTGATACATCTTTTTATTGAAACATATACTTTGCAAATCAATAGGTATAAAAATAAGCTAAGTATTTGTATTTTGTATTTGAAGATAAGTAAAAATCATTTTCTAAATGTACCTAAGCAAATGGACTATAGTGTGAGAATTACGTAACATTCCTATCATAATTCTTTTTTTTAATTTTGGGAATAATAGAACAATATTTATATATAAAAGAAAAGAAAGAATACTAGGGCTAATTCTCTATGTAGATGGATAGGTTTATCATAAACTACAACAAACTTCAACTTAGAAATATATTATAGATTTATTTTCACCCAAAACCATATAACCTGTGAAGATGATTGTTGTTATTATACTTACAGTTCTGTATGTGTGTCAGAATGTGTATTAGATTTTTACCTGCATGTGTCAGCTGTGTGTATGATCAAATTTTCATCACAAGGCAAGCATCCCTTGCATTCCATACATGGTGGCTTAAGATCATAATAAATATTAGACAACATTGCATACGTTGCTCCAACCTCAAAGTAACTAAAGCACTTGTGTTATGAAAACCGGAAACAACGTCCAGTATCACAAACGTCCAGACCCGACACAATATACAAAAGTAAATTGTTCTCCCGGCCGGGGATCGAACTCGGCACCTCAAAAATGGCGTCACCATGAAAAGCGGTGTGCAAGTCACTCGACGACTGAGGTCATCAAAATTTAAATTTAAAACCAACAACAATATTTGTCATGTTTTGACACTTGAGATGACTATAATCATTCTGTGACGAGAAGTAATTCCTTAGTAAGTATTCCTTTAATCAACAGGGCATTGTAAAAGTAGGAGCAGTTAATGCAGATGAGCACAAGAGTTTAGGATCAAAATTCGGAGTCTCGGGCTATCCTACAATCAAGATCTTCAAGGGTCGCGATCATTCCCAATACCAGGGTCAGAGAACTGCCAATGCTATGGTAGAAGCCGCACTCCAAGCAGCGAAAGAAATGGCCTTTGCACGACTCGGCAAGAAATCTGGATCCGGAGACAAGGTAAAATTATTAAACATGCTTAAACCTCATCAAAAGGGCAAAACCACACCATACCAACAACGAATCATCAATAAGTTTTTAGATTACATAGTACAGTACTATGATGTTTCAAATATTGTGAAGCAAAATTGAGTCTCTGTGCTACCTTTACTAAACAATACTCGTATTTTATGTTATTTGAGTCGTTTTCAATGCTGCCTCTCATAACAGGACAGTCATGTGAGACTTGGTGTGTTACCAATTCTGAATTTCATATGTTTCCTCAAGGAGTACCTGATCTATAATGCATTTAAAGTGTTTTATTTTATTTTATTACTGATCAATTTTTACATATTATTGATATTTAAACTAGTAAGGTATGCATAAATTTAGATTAACTCAACGTAACATTGTTTCCTTTATCGATAATAATCAGTAATCGGAATTGAGGGAGTTCATTTACCTAAAGTGTTAACGTTTTCTTAGCATGGACATACCCATTTTGTCATCAAAGTTAATAAAATTTCCTTTTTTTAATTTTTACTGTTTATTTTCTAAATATTCCAAAATACAGGATGTCTCATGTTTATTTTTTAAAAGGCAAAACTATTTAAATACGTAATTACCCATAGAAACACAACTACAGTATTATTTTTTGAGACAATGATTTGTAGCAAATACTTCTTAATAGGAAATAATAATTTGTCGCCAATGATACCAAATTTAAAAAATAATACGCATATTTAAATATAATCATTTCCAAGAAGTCCCGGTATTTGTAGTACGTAATGTCCGCGTTATTCTTTAGTTTAGCTAAATTAAACCCCTCAATTCCGATCACTGGTAATAATGTATTTTATTCATAATTCTCCAGCTTCACATATTTCCTACATACAAATGATTTTCATACATAAATTCGCCATTTCATCTATTGAGTGATTATCAACTTTGTACAATAAGTCTTCAATAAACACTTGTCCTATAGCCTACTATTGCTCCGAAACCTTACGGCCACTCAATTCCATGGAAAACCCAGTTAACAACAGAAAGTGTCAAAATAGTCAATACTTCAAGTATAATGCTTAGAAAAAACAAAATAACAAAGAAAGCTAAGAAACGTACCACGCCTCGAGCCGCTAAAAAACCTACAGGTAAAGTTATGAACCTAAATACAATCATACAAAAGACTTCGAAAGTTATTAATAAAGAAGATAGACAGAAACGAAATAGTAAACAATCAAGCAAACTCAGAACACAAAAGCCAAATTTTCAACAGCGATGGGCCGATAAATACCTTAAAGGTGGAGTGTTACAGAAGAATCAAGTCATCACACAAAGTACAAAGAGACTATTCCGTAGTCTACAAAACCTACAAGCACACTTATTCAGAAAAAATTTAAGCCAGTCTCATCCTAAAATCATAAAAATTCGTCGGTATTTTATTGAAAAAAAGAAACCGCAGATTATGCCTGTGACGTATTGACTTCAAAATAACAATAACATATTAGCGATGCACAACTTTGAATGTTACTAATACTGGTCATTCGAATGGGCAAATCATTCATTTAAGTCGAATCTAAGCATAATCATTCGACGTCGAATGATTACAAATACCGAATGCCCCTCGTGTCACGCGTCGAATGATTATTATGTTGGAAAACGAGTCGAATATCGAAATTATACGTTATCGCGCATCCCTATAGCATATGGGGCACAATTTAAGGAGTCACCACGTTTATCCCCACGGAATCGCATTATAGCCGGTCAGATAAAGCTTTATGTTCATGTAATAAGAGCGAAAAAGACGATTCTCGTTTCGCTTCCGCTCGAACCGCCGATGCGTACGGCACTACGTCTGGCGTAACGGGCTGTGATCCTCAACTGGACATCCAGACGCCTATTTAACGTGTTTAGTGTAGGGTCCTACTCGTGCCACCCATGCTCTTCCAAGAGCAATCTCATCGCCCTTCTGTGTTTGCTGAAGCTACATCGGCACTCCAAGTCTCTTTGCCCTGGAGTTAGCCACGCCGGTGCATTGTTTATAGATTGAAAAGGTGTTTATTATAATGGACCCTGACCCATTAAAGCTGCTGTTAGAATGGACTGCTCTTTTGAGCTTAATGAATTTACGAAATAGACTGGCGTTACGCATGGGAAGTGCTTCCATAGCCTGTCTACAAACCTTAAGGGTTGTCCATGCGTTGTTATGAAAAAAATTTATACCGTTGTGTATAGTGGCTCTTGATCATTGGTAGGGGAGGGATACTATAGCTTCTGGTCCTACAGCGTCCATTTCCGACTCTTGTCTGGCCAGGTCAGTCTGTGTTCAGCTTTTTTTGACCGCTTTGATGCGAACTCCTTGTCGATAAGTGTGATGACTCCCTCAAACGCCACGCGTAGCGAGTATTACGTAACTATAACGAAATTCTTATACTTTGAAACAATTATTGATTTTCTAGAAATCGACATAAATCTGTTATGAATTGCCAGGGAACCCTAAGAAGTTCATACTAGACATTTTTGCAATTTGCTAGTAGTTATGATGCAGCCTCATACGTCGACGGTGTAGTATCTTAAACGACCCATTTACTACATGCATGGCAGTCTGCCGCGCAGGCAGGAGATCACACACTATCCTACCCTCGTATGGAGTCTCGCATGGTGCATTGCAGGATTGTAGGATGGATTGCATGCTGCGACTACATTCATAATCCTGCATTAGGTTGCGGACTGCAGTGCAGGGTAATGAATGCCCCCTTTTATAAATAGAGGGTTTTAGGTATAATTCGTCATGCTGGCTCAATACCGGATTGGCAATTAGTATACTCCATTATAACTAAGGTGGAACACAGAAAAGCCTGTGCTTTCCTGCAAAAACTATTCCAAAATAATTTTAAGTTTCATATTGCACCTTTAAGTCCCTTCAATGTGAATTTGACTAACGTTATAATGGGACTTGATGATATTTTTTGTTATTTCGAAATGATGACAAGTCTATAATATAATAATCTTAATTTCCATCATATTTCCACGTGATTTTTGTTGGCCAAGCACTTTGTTTTTGAGACTTCGTTCATGTTTCAATTTAATGTAAAAATTTAATTAAAATGTAATTGTACTCTTGTACTAAACCGTTGCTACCATTTGTATATAGTTGTTACCGAGCCATTTGTAATTTAATGTTGCATGTATTTCCACAATTGTTACCATGCTAACTAATAGAGGAGGAATGCCCGTTGTTTTCTATAAAATGTGTTAAATATATAAACCGTGTGAAATTTAACTTTTATTACTTTGTCACTTATCAATAAAAATTCTAATATTGTTTTCTAAGAATAATACTGTGATCATAGCTAAAAGGCGGGCCAGAGTGTATTAAAAATATTATATAAGCTTCCCCTTTGATTGAAACTAATTTATGAAAATTTTAAAACCTTTAGGATTGACTGTAAATAAAGCTTAAATCACTTTTAAACAAAACTCCTAAAGTATGACTTATTAAGTAAGTAAGTAAAGTTGAAATTTCTTTAAGGCGAGTTAACGGGGAGGAGAAGGGAGAAAAACGATCAATTGTTTATTTATTTACTATGTATTAACGGTCTTACAAATAATCTCAGTACAGAGTACTAAAAAAACCGACCTCAAAAGTACGTGGAATTACGTCTATTTGCTAAGTTTTATTGAAATATCGCCTAGTTCGCCACTATACAGGACTTGACACTGGAGATAATAAAAATAGGTTCTCACTACGACACTACTCAAAGTATATTGAGAGAAAAACGCCTTGAATGGAAGAAATAGCAAAATCAACCATTAAAGTAATTGCTCCTAAATAAAAGTTAGGCGTTATTTATAAAAATTAATCTTCATGCGTGAACAGCCATCAAAATGAAATGGGACCACTATGGAAGTACCCCCTTTCCAACAAAAAAATAATCATGAAAATCGGTTCACAAATACAGGAGTTATCGCGTAACATACATACAAAAAAAAGAACATACAGTCGAATTGAGAACCTCCTCCTTTTTTGAAGTCGGTTAAAAATATGCAGTACAGCTAAGGGTATTGTCTGAAGAATGTGCTAATGCGTTACACGATAAGATGTACTTTATCTGATCGTATACAATCCTGAAAACAGGCTAAAATAAAAGTCAATATTTTGTAGCAGTAGAGCTCCTTGTGAAAGAGTTCGTCCAGGGAAGTACTGCCACCTTGCCTATTTCTGTCGCCAAGCAGTAATGTGAGCATTACTGCATTCCGGTTTTGAAGGGTAAGGGTGCTAGTGAAATTACAAGCACATGGGACTTATCAACTTATGTCTCAGTGTGACGGGCGCAGTGGCAGTTCCCCTCAGATCTTTGTGATTTAAAGATCTGAGTGACACTGCAAATGTTATGGACAGGCGTGTAGCTTACCATCTTTATAACGTCACTTGACGTTATAAAAAAAAGCGAATTGTTTCATAATAAAATATCCAACTTTGTACATAATTTTTATATGGAGATGTTTCTCTTTAAATGCTACAGAGAACCTGTTAAATTTTGATTTTCAACCGAAGCCATATTAGTTATTTTACACACATTTATCCCAAAATTTGCAAATTTCTCAGCGGTTTGACGACCAAGTCAGTCACCATCGGGCGTTTGTCGACGTCGAATATGTGTCAAATTTTCTCCGCCTGTTTTTATTGTATTCTAATTAATTTAATACGTAAGACGGAACCAAAAGTTCGTTTAAGGCGTTAGATATCTTTGGACGCAGACTGTACTAAAGTTGCCACGAGATTAAATTCCAGTCAATGACAAAGTGCGTTGACATGATGTTATATCAACGTGTAACCTAATAAATAACGGCTACCAAGTAAACACTTTGTCGGTTAAAGATAACTATTAATCTACGAATATTTTTAGACCACTTGAGGGCGTGTATGCGCCATTTCACTTTTAATCCTTTTTTATATTATCGAAGTATAATCCTTATCCTTTCTAAAATTTATTTTAAAAATACGTTATTCACACACATTTTATAAGCTTAACTGATATCGTAACATACCTAAATTAGGTTTTAGTGTATTTAACTATTATAAACTACAGCACCGGCACGCTATGATGGCTGTTTTGACAGATTACAATAGTGAGGTCAAATCTCAATTCATTATCGAAAAAAATATAGCCAAATGCGAGTTGCATCTATAAGTTTTTACATTTATAACTAGTATTGCAAGGGGTAGATATTTAAAAAATGTTATTAAAACATAAATAAAAATATCTTACTATATCGTCAAATCAAAACAGCCTTGTTTTGCATTCAGCTTTGACACGAGTTTGCCGGAGGTAGAAGTTGTGCTGGCCAGCGATTCCATTAGTGACGATCGTATTAGATTTAATTTTTTTAAATATCGAATTTCGAAAAACAAATGCCGAGTTGTGTCGTAAAATTATACATTCATAAATTATACTGCACATCACTATTGACAACAATGGATGTACATCAATGACCTCCTTCAACGTAGTTATGAATTAATACGAAAGTTGATGAGCGGACAAACGCCAAAACAGCCATCATAACGTGCCTGTATTAACTGGTGCCTACAATAAGTACTTCGAATGTGCTGTACTACTTACTTGAGAAACGATTGGTTCCCCATACAAATTTTCATCCTCTACTTCAGCCCCTTCCAAGACTTATTTTTGTGACAAATCGTCCTTCTCCTAGGTCTCATCTATCTCTATACCAAAATTAATCAAAATTGGTACAGCGGTTTAGGCGTGAAAACGTAACAGATGAGTGTTACTTTCGCATTTTAATATTAGTTTGGATTAGGTTTTCGTATTTACTGCCTTGTCTTTTTTGTTTAAATATTCATGACACTGAGTATTCAAATCATAAAAAGTACTAGTCATAACTGTAACTAAATTTATTAATAGTAACAATCAAGCTATAATTTGTAATAGGAGCCCAGCAGTGTCATCCTAAAAAGATGAGAAAGTTAGGCTTACGATCGCATGCGATCTTTTCGTGCGCGCATAAGCATTTGAATGACGCATGCTATGAACGCAATACATAATAAAATTTGTATTTCCTATCGACACGTTTTATAGTCTCTAGATTTAAATCATCACGACGAAAGACTTTGAAGCCTTGTTAAGATTTAATGGAAACCATTCCATTTGAATATTTTTAGCTTGTTAAAATTGGATCATTAATGTCCAATATGATTGACGTCAACGCCGAATGATCTTAGGTGAAAATTTATAAAAAGTAACTTTGGCTTCGACTAAATTAGTAGCAGTAGAGATCCTTGTGAAAGAGTTCGTCTAGGGAAATACTGCCGCCTTACCTGCTACTACCGCAAAGCAATTTGAAGGGTAAGGATGTTGGTGAAATTACATGCACATGGGACTTGTCAACTTATGTCTCAGGGTAACGGGCGCAGTGGCAGTGCAACTGTTCAGGCGAGTAGCTTACCACCAGGGCGCACGACTTGGTCCCTTCACTTGGTATCATAAAAAAAGTAAATTGTCAGCTAAACAAGTTTTACGTATTTACAAAACTAACTTTCCCTAAGTTCTAGCAAGAAATTACGAAGTAAACTCAGACTTTAATTTTCTTGAATATTTATTGAATTGATATTCAATTTCTTTTCTTTTTTTTTTGTGAAAATATTTCACTAGTTTGTTATAATTATTAATACAAAGATCGAACACTCAGAAAAAATCCTTCAATCCTGCCGGATTCGAACCGACGTCTTCTAGCATACCGTGTCAGACGGTATACCAACCTAAGCCACGGAATGAACCAGCGGACCTCACAAATATCTCTATGTGCTTGCGTCGTATCTTTGTATTTGGTTTTTCAACGACTTTTTAGTCGTAGCGCCATATATGAGAAATCTATGAAAGTTTTATCACTAATTATCTTGCTTAAACTTAGCCAAAGTTCATATTGTAAATACGGAAAACTTTCTTAACTCGCCATCTTTGTTTAGTCGACATTAAGTTCGTTTTATAAGTCTCAGCTTTAGTATAGTTTTAAATTCAAGAAGATCATCATTTCGGAGCTAACTGTATCGATTTGAATCTATTTTAAAACGCTATCATGCTACGTTAAAATGTATACATGAAATATATATACAGTTTTATTTTAAGAAAGTCAGAAATGACATGGTTAAACAAGTCATATAGATTTATCAGTTTTATCACCCACGCTGCGTTGGCGACTCTGCTGTGTAGGCGACATTCGCTCTCACTTCTTACTCGTTGCAATACTATTGGAACACGTCACCAGTGTTCATGGCACCAATTTAGTTTTTATTTTAGCAAGCATAGGTAGCTAATAAAGTTTACTTACCTGTCGTCCTACCATAGCCGAGAAACAAGGTTTTCATGTTTAAGCTTCAGTATTTTGGCAGTAACACAGATTCTGTAAATCCTGTTAGAGCTTATATATACACTGTGACATTTGTTTTAATTTCACTAACGAACCGAATACTGCCTTCCAAACATTTTAAGGACAATTCCATGCATAGGAGTCGTACATAAAGCACTGCCAATGCCTTTTACAACACTAACGGTACCTAAAATTTAGAAAAAAGCTATTTATTTTTTTGTTGTTTTATGAAACAGATAGGTTACGCCGTTTTAGTGTTAAAGGATAATAGGTTACGTATTACAATGTATAAGTTAAAATTTAGTATTTCATCATCTCTAAATCTTTGAAAACTAAAGTAATCTTAAAATGCACGAATTTTGAAAAATAAACTCAGTACTTGCCTCACCCTTTTATGGTTAAAAAATTGTTTAATATCCTTTATATTGTTATAAAAGAACGTATAGTACAGGTTTATTGTACAAAGCTAAAGTGAATAGGCTCTTTCTAGAAAAGTTTGCTCTATCTTCCCACGACGTCCTGATACGCTATTAGATGAGATTGTGGTTGAATGCTTGCCTATACCTTATTTTAAAAAATTCACAACACACCCGATAAATAAAAAACAGTAAAGAAAATGATTTATTTACGACATTTCATGCATTTGTTTCAGTCGGACGTAATAACGTTGACAGACAGCAACTTCAAGGAGCTCGTGCTCGACAGCGAGGACATGTGGCTTGTAGAGTTCTACGCGCCGTGGTGCGGCCACTGCAAGAATCTGGAACCACATTGGGCCAAAGCTGCCACTGAGCTTAAAGGCAAGGTGAGTTCGGGGGATGTTGCTTGAATATCGGGTTGGTGGTAGGGTCTTGGTGCGCAATCTCCAGCTAGCTCTCGCACAACAGGTCTATTGTCAAAATTTTCGAGGTCTTCAAATGTTGATGTAATTGTAAGGGCTCATAGAGTCTCTAAAAACTTCAATTGCCTACCACAGGTCTCTCTCGGGTTGGAAGAGTCTCTCTATTTTTGATGGATGCAAGTGTCGGCAATGTTTCTTATACTTGGTGATCGATACTTTGTAAAGTATGTATATTGTTTCGTATTTTTCTGTTTAGCACCAACGACAAAGAGCTGTAAAAGGTAATGGTAATTAATATCAAAGAATCCTAAAAGATACTTCGTAAATTTCCTATTGTTGTAGGTTTTGACAATCTAAGTTCATAACCGACTTGTTTTGTTTTAATTGTGCAATGACCATTATAAAAAAATGAATAGCCTAGCCCTACCGAGAAAGCGAAAAATTTGTTTTCCATGAAAACCGATAAAATAATAATGAAAGTGATAATTCCAACTACCTATCACTTATAAATATTAAATATCGATATTTGATTAATCACGGCCATGGACCAATTCGTGGCTTAACGGATTTAGGCGGAATTAGCTGATTACTTAATCCCGTACGTGCCAATCCTCGTAGTACATTTTCGTAAAAAAATATTGAATATTCGACGCGACATAAAGGCGTTTTACACAGCTGTGACTTAATGTACAGAGTAAACAAACAACAACTTTTGTTCCACGCTTTTAATAATTCGTCCATCAGGTGACTTACTCGAGATGTTGCCGTTCAGAATTCCGACTCGGTCTGCGCGCAATCAACGATTATTCACTATACCCCTTACAAAAAATAATGTATCACAAAATAACTCTCTAACACAAAATAAGCAAGCACATAGAGAAATTTGTGAGGTCCGCTGGTTCGTTCCGTGGCTAACTTGGTATAGCGTTCGAATCCGGCCGGATCGAAGGAATTTTTTCTGAGTGTTCGATCTTTGTATTAATTCAAATTCAAATTATTTATTTCGAATGTTATACATCCATTTTGGTTGGTAATACAAACAAAAACTGACACACTAATGTTAGTAAATTACAGATATTGACTATGTTTAGGGTGCGTGTGAATTTTGGTCCAGTGCTCAAGGAATGAACCTACCCGCCGCTGCCCCTACCACGGATTCTGGGCATCAGGTCACTCTTTTTCGTATGATGGCAGCGAACCCATATATTTGTTCATACGCGAATATTCCCTAGGCGCTGCAGAATCGGGGCAGCCGCAACAGCATCCTGAATATATTATTATAAACAAATCGTAGGAAGCTGAGAGCTTTCTGGTTGTAATTAACCCATAGGCTACAGATGTAAAAGGTATAGTACACCTAACAAACCTACGGGCCAACATGTTACCCCGCACTGCCAGCGCCTTACGTTCTCTTTCAATGTCTATATTCTCTTCTAAAGACTCGGTGACCCAGTGCCCAAGGTACTTAAATCCAGTGACTAAAGTCACTTGAGAGGCTTGCCACACAGCTTAAACTTCTGGAACGATGTTATAGCATTTGCTACCAGCTTTAAATACAAGCAACTCACTTTTAGTCGCATTGTACCGAAGGCCTTGGGCCACCGCATAAAGTCCACACTTTTCCACTAGCTTCCGAAGTGGACTTATTGACGGACTCGGCAACACCATGTCATCCGCGTAACTGATGTTGTTCACAATAGTAAATTAATAATTACATTTATTATGTTTTGTAAAAATGCATGGAACAAAAGTTATTGTTCATGATGTTAATAATATAGGCGACACTGTGTCTAGAGTTTATGGGTGTCTTTGATATAACAAATTATTATTTTCATGGATTATTGACACTGAAATCGAAAAAAAAAACATTTCCTTAAAACTATTTTTCCGGATTTAAATCGCGTATATTTGTTTTTTCAAACAAACCGACGTTTCGGGCCCTTTACAGGTCCCATGGT
>NW_020653851.1:20167940-20272965 GCF_003589595.1 Hyposmocoma kahamanoa | reverse complement strand
CTTTGGGAGTGCATTTTTTGCACAGTTGCGACCGACGCAGGGTTAAAAGTTAGTTTTTGCTACCGGCTGGTTTACTACATGGCAAACGGTTTAAACGGTAAAACACAAAATAGAAATTACGAAATACATTAATATTAAATATTTCAAATACCAATTATAAAATACATTTTTAGGCAGTATGTATTTCAATTACAAATATATCAAAAACTCTGACACTTTCAACTTTCAACTTTATTATTATTATATTGAAATATTGTAGTTATAGTGAGAAGAGGGAAAGTACGACGCGAAATTATAAAGCAACTACAAAGGCAAAATTCAGAGACTTTTGTTGAAAGCGTTTACAATTCTTTTACTGTTATTAAACATAATATTGGGGAGGAAACAAGGTCCAAATTTTCTTGTCGTATGTAATTGATTAGAGCTCCTTGTGAAAGAGCTTGTCTAGAATACCGTCCTTCTTTGTGTTAACTCACGCATTTGCATTTCGGTAACTTTCGAGTACGGGCACTTAAAGTTTTATTTTGTTGTCTCCTAAAAATATGTTAATTAAAAGCTGATTTTGCTTAACAATAAAACTGAAACTAAATAAGATATTAAAACACCGATTGGAGGGGGTTGTAGATGTTGTTTTGCTGATCTCAGATATGTTAATAACTCAATTTCCCTATAAATTACGATTACGTTAGTTATGATAAGGAGGGCAGAATAGTACTGCCACCTTTACCTATTTCTGCCGCCAAGCTACTATTCGGCACATTACTATGCGAGTACTGCATTCCGGTGAAATAACAGGCACATGTGACTTACCAATTGTATATCCCAAGGGTGACGGGCACAGTGCAAATGCCCCTCAGATCTTTGCGATTTTTGCTCACATTTGCACTCTCAACTCCTATGGGTATATATTGCTTACCACCAGACGCACGGCTTGTTCGTTTCATCACTTGATGTTATAAAAAAAATACAAAAATGTCAGATAAGGCAATTAAGAGTGAGAAGAGGGAAGATGGGACGCAAAATTAAAAGATATATTTGCGACTACAAAAGCAAATGTTTTTACATACTTTAATTATAATATTTCGACTCATCCGTAGAACAAAGATCTAGTAGTGTAAGACTACTTGTTCTCAGGACATAGTACATTTCGTTCGTTCTTCTTCGCTGTGGATGTAAGATCGACCGTTCGATTTTATATTTCCGAAACAAAAAAAGATTTATAAATTCTCAAAACACCTTTACATAGGCCTTAGTTTGAATAACGAAATTATTCTCGTAACGTACTTATTCTCTTTTCGCTACATAATCACATCGGACTCTGTTCTTCGGATAAGTCGATTTTGTCTTCTATAATCCAATTTTTGTTGACATGTGTAATCCACTTAAATCAAAATGTGTTTATCTACTCACATAGATGAAATTGGGCGCTCTGGACGCAACAGTGCACACGAGTATGGCATCTCGGTACCAAGTGCAGGGATACCCCACGATTAAGTTCTTCCCGGCTGGCAAGAAGAGCTCCGGCTCCGTCGAGGACTACAACGGCGGTCGCACTTCTACCGACATCGTCAACTGGGCTCTGGACAAGTTAACGGAGAACGTGCCGCCACCGGAGATTATCCAGGTCTGTGAATTTCAAATTAAATATTCTTCAATGCAAATTTTACGACCTCTGTCCAACGGTTTTGCACTAAACAAAGAGCAATCCCTAGAGTTTCTTGCTCATTCTTCTCAGGGGAATCTGCCTTACAAATGAGCAGTAGAGTTTAATCAACATGGCGATTTCAAGTGTAATTTGATTATCTATGAAATAAAGATTATTTTACTTTTGACTGTGGGCGCTGGACGAAAACGTCCCCAGTAGGACCAATTTGGGAAAAGAACTTTTCTAAATTGGTTCTAGTCTGGGTGTTCTGGGTAGCGCCCCGGAGTGAATTCCATTGCTCTGACACTCAGTACAGGAAATTTCTTAAGTTGTGCTCGGGTAATTAGTGTGGTAATCTCGGACACATTCTTATTACTTAATTTAAAACTTGCAATGACAATACAGAACACTCATTTAATTGTATTAGAATAAGGTAATGTTCTAGCTATCTATAAATGGTAGATTATTATATTATATATTTATGTATAAACTTTTATGTACTATTATTATTATTGTATTCGAACATAATAATAATGAAATACTAAATAATGCAGGAAATGAAACTATTTTTCGGTTTTAAATCGCGTACCTATATTTGTTTTTTCAAACAAACCAACACCTCCGGTTAGGCCCTTTACAGGTCTCATGGTCAAGGCCGACTGAGATGGTAATATCATTAACTGGTTATGACTAATAATAACGCAAACCACTCATAGTGTCGTTTAATAGTTCATCTCAATTTATATTACAACGCGAGAGGCGACCCCGCACTACACCGCCTAAAATCCAGACTCGGGTTAAAATACCTCGTATATTAGCGCCAATATAATAACGTAATAATAATATAATAACGCACACACTCAACATAGCCCCGCACTAGGAAAACCTTGTGTCGCGGGTGCCATGGACACACACATAGCAACCACAAATTCCACCCAAACTCACGCGACAAATAAATGTAGGCCATACAAATATTTATCCCGGCGCGGCAATCGAACTTAGGACCTCTGCGTGGCAGTCCGGTATGGTATCCCTTCGGCCACGGAGGCACTTTACAGTATATGTATGTCACTTGGAAAAGTTATCTTTCGTAAAAAAAGTCTTTACTTACATTTCATCGAGAATGAAGTGAAATATTAATGACACCTTCATAATGTGTGAAAGCTAAATCGTTATGTGTTCAAAACATCAAATTCATTATTATCAAACATAGAAATTGGTTTCATAACTCCGAACACCGTTTGTTTTTAAACTCGCGTAAAATTGAAATGGAGACTAGAATTGTATGCAAAACAAATTACGACCTAGTTGTAAATTTTTATCAAAACACATTTTACAGTTATGTTTGGTACATAAAGATTTATCACACTTGTTGCGTCGGTGACGGTCGAATTGCTTAAAGATATAAAAAGATGTCAAAAATGTATTGCAAAAATATTTCTGAAAAGAAAAGAAACTGTAGAAAGAGGAATTACTAATTTCCCTATTAATATCACCAAAATTCCAATTTCCAAAGTATAATAAAGTTTTTCAACACTACATGATTTTACGTCATTGAATCTTGTGAGGCGGAATACATAAAGGCAAGTGTACAGTAATATATATTCCAACTTAGTTAGGTAATCGATGCCCATAGATTGCTATTTTTTTCGCAATAACATTGTTAGTGAGTTGTAAACGGGCCTAAATGTAGACAGATCTCTAACACCACTACCGATGTACTCGGAAGTTATCTTCATATTTGCAACGTCTGAAGCTATAAGAGTCATTCGTTATCTACACGAGCTGCCGATTCATATTATTTGTCGCACAATAAATTTAAACTTTACATCTCTTAGTCCACGTCACGAAAGAATGACTTATAAAAAAAATCATGTTTATATAGATTTTAAGGCTTTCGTGGTTATTCACTAAATGATTATCACTAATTTCAGGCTTCTTACCACGGTATGACTTCTTTTTATTTTCCCCGATATTTCGGAACGGTTGCAACAACCAAAAAATTTGCAAGGTGAACAGAAGTCTGCAAAACGTCGTTATTCCCCCAATCACCATAAGTCAAGCGTGATGGACTATGGCCCCAATCCTCTCTTTAATTGAGATGGATGCCTGTTAACGAAATCACTAATCACAATTTGAATGGAACACACAGGTTGTAGATGAAGAAACGATGAAAGCGTGCGCAGAGAAGCCGCTTTGTGTGGTGTCCATCCTGCCGCACATCCTGGACTGCAACGCCGCATGCCGCAACGACTACCTCACAATGCTCACGAAACTTGGAGACAAGTACAAGAACAAGATGTGGGGGTATGTTCATAACACATTTTTTTTAATACGAAATCAACCGATTAGGTACTCACCACACTTAACGACACGGAATTATCGCATTAAGCCGGTAAGAAAAAAGCTTTTCGGACTACCGACGCGAAACGCACAATGCGAGTCATCCAAAGAACAGAGTCTGATGTGATTAAATAGCGAAAAGAGAATAAGTACGTTAAGAGAATAATTTCATTATTCAAACTAAGGCCTATGTAAAGGTGTTTTGAGACTTTATATATCTTATTTCGTTTCGGAAATATAAAATGGAACAACGGTCGACCTGACATCTAAAGCGAAGAAGACCGAAATGTACTATGTCCTGAGTACAAGTAGTCTTGCACATAGATCTTTGTTCTACGGATGAGTCGAATGTGTTTCTCGATCTAATTGCATGGATGCAATGCTTTTTCTGACTGACTCTGTTGATTTCGCGTTAACAAATGTAGTGACTCCTGTATACTGTACGGGATATCTTTCTTATCGAGCTGAATCAAATTTTTATTATTTTTAAAAAGGTGTTAGGTATTACCATAATATAATAAGACAAATAGGGTGACTCCATACAAACGTAAGTTTTTCATTCACATCGCATAATCTCGCGTTGCATAAACGGTTGTTACATTACTCGCCTTCAAGGGATCTTAACTCTAACAGCTAATAATGTATAATTACATTATTGTTATTAAAAGTAAGTTTACATTATTGTTATAAAAAAACGATGTTTTCGTCTAACCAACGCATAAAAGTGAAAAAAAAAATATTTTAAAATTAAAGGAAACATTATATTTTTGTGGTATATTCACTCTGTATTTTTTAAGATCTGTAGGGAAATTTCAAAAACAAAGGGCTTATAAATGTTCATCTTATTTTACAGTTGGATCTGGGCAGAGGCTGGAGCTCAAACGTCACTAGAAGAAGCTCTGGAGCTGGGCGGATTCGGCTACCCTGCCATGGCCGTAGTTAACGCCAAGAAACTCAAGTTCTCTACGCTGAGGGGTTCCTTCTCTGAAACTGGCATCAATGAGTTCCTTAGGTAAGAATTACGAGTTAATTATTATTTCGTTAATGGCGGCCACTAGGCTTGGGCCAATGTCAGTTTCGATGAATGTTGCGGTATCGGCTCACGGCAGCCGCCTTGTCGTTTGCACGACAGAATCGTTTGAAATCTCTTCCCATTGTCACGACAGTCTGTCGTCGTAACGTCAAAAGAGTCGTGAACGACAGTTAATCGTGTTTTACTATATGTGACCAAGATCATTTAAATATACAAGTCACGACACTAAACTGCACGACTATGTGCGAATGGGAACGTGCCCTAAACATTTATAGCTTACATTGGGTACGAGAAGTATGGTAGGTAAACTTGCGGAGTCTATTTAAATATAATGTCTATTGCTGTACCAGCTTCTGTAGATAACACAGCAAGGAAACCTGACCTGTGTCAAATTGTCTTACAAATCTGAATTCCACCAACTCACTGTCTTGTTGGCCACTACTCCACCAACAAAAGCCTTAAATAAGAAGCTTCCTTTCACTTAGCTAGCCTATACCTAGCTTAATATTGTTCGTTGTCTCGTATTTTATTACTTTTTAATGCAAATATACTGACAAACGATTGGGACTGTCATACATAAATAAGGCTCGATTACGATACAAAAAATTAATTACAGTTAATAGCGACATCTCTAACCAAGGCTGGTAGGTATAAAGATACCTTACTGAGGGTGTAATACTTTCATCGATTTCTCATAGATAGCGTTACGGCGAAAAAGTAGTTGAAAACCAAATACAAAGGTCCGACAACAAGCAGATAGTGAAATTGGTTGGCTGGTTCGTTCCGTGGCTTAGTTGGCATAGCGTCAGGCGCTGTTGTGTTGCTAGGAGACATCGGTTTCGAATCCGGCCGAATGGAAGGAATTTTTTCTAAGTGTTCGATCTTTGTATTAATAATTATAATATTATATATTTTTCCACTTTGAAACCAGTAGCATAAATTAAATCTCGCGTTTTCAAATTTTATTCTAAATAAAGTTTATTTTTCCTTTGTATAAAAAAAAGTTTACTTTTTCCTTTACTGATGGTATTGGTTTTAGCGTGTTATATCATTTGGTTCTCATTACTCATTAACTTCTCAGGGATCTATCATTCGGCCGAGGCCGGACGGCTCCAGTCAAAGGCGCACAAATGCCCAAGGTGTCTAAAACAGAGCCTTGGGACGGAAAAGACGGCGAATTGCCCCCCGAAGAGGACATTGACCTCTCGGACATTGACCTCGAAAAGGACGAGTTATAAGTGAGAATGGATTAATTCCAGAATTAGTGTGAACGAGGAGCGTGTAGAAATAAAGTTACCGAGGCGTTTTTTGTTTCTTAAGACGCACTCAGTGATTATAAGCCACTAGAGAGAATACATCAGAACTGTGATTGTTATTAACGCATTTTATTGTGTAAAATAACTTGCAAATCGACAGTAACATCCAATCAGAACTCATTATTGATACATACTTAAGTCACTGGGTCTCTGGTGACATTTTGGGCAACATAACATTACTTAATACGAATAATGACACCATGTACAACAAATATACATATTTACGTTCTCTCTGACTCGAAACTATATCTCTCAATTTTATTAGTGTAAGAAAATGAGTACAGTTTTGGAATTGAAATTTTGAGTAATAGTAGATATATTGTATATCTATATATAAAAATACCTCACTTTAAAAGACCTAAGTTTAAAAATTATAACATATCTTAAAATCGTCTATAATTTTTGTTTATACGAATGGATGTTTCAATATTGTTTACATTTACCAGCCACTAAGTAACCAAAAAAAATAATCAATATTTCCTCTCACTTGCCAGGAAATTGTGTCTGATATGTATTTTTGTATTTATTATTCTAGTGGAGTGATGTCTTTGAAAAATCACAATAAAATTTTACATGCATCATTATAAGCTTAATGCAATCTTTTGACTGAATAATTTGTAATAAATTTGTTTTACATCTTCATATTCCATTGCTAAAAATGTAGTTTTTCAAGCAAATGTAATAAATAATTTATTTTATTATAAAAATGTATAAGTAGTTCAATATGTCTATGGGCTGCATCTTCCAGTTAGTGTTTGATGTTCTTAGCTCTTTATAGAAGTCAGTCATTGGATGTAATTTTTACGAATTGTATTGTAAAAGTAATCCATAATAAATTTTTATAAGGCAACTTTTTGTTTTAGTAGCTATTGATCCCACCCACATTTCTTTCACATGTAATGTAGCAACAAACATAAAATTTAGTGTGTTTGGCTGAACACAAAACAATGGGCAACTTATTCTTAATTTAATGAGCTCTGTCAAGGCTATTCAAACATGTAACCATTCAAAATAAGGTTACCAGAAAGACAAAGTACTTGACTTCAAGGTTTTCCTACAAAAAACTAAATAAAAAACCACATACCAGTAAATACAATAGTATATTTTTGAGCATTTAATTCATATACACATGTAACCTAAACATAATCTTATAAATCTACAGTCTTTTAATTTCTGCTTTTGCGGTACAGCTGCTAATCTCAAATTAATACTGATTAAAAAATGATCCTCTACCTCATAGATAATTACACAATTTTACACTAAAATGTTTTTTTATGTTAACTTATCTTAAATTATTTTGACATCATTAACAAAACTTTGGACATTTTCAACCTTAGGTCCTGTATTTAAGAATTTTGATATAATAGTTGTAATACCCATATTTAAGATACCTTTATCAAGAAACAAACTGGTTGTATTAATTACATTTTTGTGTACTCATATCTATGTAATTAAGATAACTTTATGTCATTCAACTTAACATTTGATATGTATAAAGACAATAAGGCTCTAATTTCATACATATTTTGTGTGTTTGTTTGTCTGCAATTATCCTCCCAAAATTGGCCTGGTACTGATAATAAATGTATACCATACTTGGGCTTAATTATCCAATGCAATTTCACCTTATTGTTCTTATCACTGTGGCCTAATGTGTAGTTGTTCAATGTTGTTTTGTTATCTCATACTTAAAAGTCTCACATGACAAGAAAATATGTTAGTAACTTATACATATATGAATACTAAAACAGTAAACAATACCTCCAATTAACACTATGCCAATTTAATTCTCTGTTTTTAATGTAAAGTCTTATTTATTTACAAATATTATGTTCTCTGAATTTTGTTCTTTTGTTTCTTTATTTTTAGTCACGAGATTCGGGGAGCATAATATTAGTAAATAAAGTTGTTTACATTAAAAAGAAAATTAAGTTGGCATAGTGTTTATTGGAGGTATAGATTTACAGTATGAGAGGAAAATGTCAAAAGGTTTATGTAGTTGTTCTGACCTACTTGTTAAGAATAAAGTATGGCACCTGTTTGTTTGAGGTAGATAAAGTGTGTTCCATATAAACATGTGAAGACAAAATTATTACTGTAAAATTCTAAAGTTAGGTACCCTTAGTGCTTATTGAACACATGATTTTGGGCAAGCTTATTATACCTAAACACATTAGGTACCCACTTTTTTTATTTTACACATATTTGGGTACCTAAATACATTGGCATGTCAATCCTAATATTTTTTAATTTGTTTAACAATAATGAACCTAATTATATTCAGAATTGGTCCCGAACAGTCTTATCTTATTTTATATTTTTTAAATTCCTTAATGTAATAAATCACATGGTATTTTAAATTTGTGCCTGAAATCTGCAATCACACAACCCTAAAAATTCATTGGTCATCTTATTCATATGTATAGGTACATAACAATATTACCTTCAAGCCACACTAGGTAGTCCGATCATGTCATATTTCCGTGTTTTTTTACACATAATCGGATAACAGATAGAGAAATAGTAAAATCCCATACCTGCTAGAATTAAAGTAACAATTATTGTAACTAAACCCCATGCAGAGACGCCTAAACCTCTTCTTGTAGCATTCTGCGCCGGAAGCCCAGACGACGTACCGGCGAGAGTTTTCACTTGCCCGGGGGCACTATATCCCTTAACTTGTTTGCTATTTCCATACGATCTCCCGAAACCACCCAACGCGTCACAAGGCGAAAACAGTAGATTTATGACTGAAACAACCATTCATCATTTGGCATTGTACTCCTAGTACTAGAATATTTATGCCGAGGTCATTATTCACTTACCAAGTAGAGCAAGAGTTCCGCGAATAATTTTACTCATCATATTTTTCATTTCAATCTCCTGTGCTGACAATAGTCGATTGACAGAACGGAAACTTGTAGAATTATTGTGTAATGCACTTTGCTGCCAGTACGACAAGACAAACAAACGAGAAAAGAACATCGAAGTATTAATGTAATTTAAACTAGGCTAATCTCTCGTCGACAAACACACGAAAAGTTTCATATGACAGGGGCAGAGTTAAAGAATCGTTTGTATCGTTTATTTTTGCCCTTATCTTCGCTGTCACATCAAAGGCAGAATTTTTATTTTCTGTGTCCGTGTATGAATACATATTCGAAAGAAAAGTTAAGGTTAGTATCTATGATAATCATTTTAAAAGAATTCTTTGGCTTATTGGTCTTGTAACCTGACCATAAATTTTATTTAAAAAAAAATTCATCGTCTTTTTCTCTTTTTAGTGCAATACACGTGCGATTTTTCCATCCGATAGTCTGATCCAAGTACCGAAAGGCGCTCGTACCATATAATTGTATGAACACTTAATACACGTCCGATCCGATTATCGGATCGGACGTGAAATCACGTTCGAGTCGGAAATAGCATCTGAATTTATTACTGGTCCGATTGTCTGAAGGCGCGCGCGCGCTCTCTATACTTTTGCGGGGAGACGAAATACACGTCCGATTCTTCTCTCCGATTTGCAGCGTTGCCAATGCAAATTATTCAAAATGCTCAAAAATTAAGGTTATAAATTTGGGGAGAGCAAAGATCATATTATTTCCCACATGTAATTTATATATGTATTTATTATATTATTATTGTTACGCTTAAAACATATCAAATAATTATGAAAGTCAAAATATGCCCATCTATACATATACGTTATGCTATAATTAGAAATAAACTCAATAAGCTTGACGAGTAGCAAGTTGTGGTATTAAGGTTTATCCACACATACCCGGGACGTGGACGAGCCGTGCTCCATCAGGGGCTCAAAAAAATATCGTTGCGAATATTTTGTATGAACTCGTTTACACATGTCCATGTCCGGGCCGGCGCCGGGATGGGCCCGCAGTTCATACAAACTAGCATGCTCCGTCCACGGCTCGGGAACGGCCCTGATGTGGATAATCCTTTAAAATACCCACTGCTCGGCTTTGTTCGGCAACAGCTGTATTCTTTTTTCACACCGGAGACCGGTCATAACGCGAGGAGGGATCACGCGCTCAACACGCATCGACTGATCATTATCACCCTATTTAAGAGCCAGGCTTTTGTCGGTGACTGAAAATAGTAGTAATTTTACAATACAAGTTAAAGTGATTCTAATCCTACTGGATAATTTTATGCATATATGCGATTTGCTAATAATTCTATATAAACGTTGCTATATAAGCAGCGCATGTGCGATGTTGAAATGAATATCAATATCGTTCATAAACAAACAAATAAATAGTGAAAATATTCTAATAAAAATGTAATATCTTGTACCTATCCTACAATGATTATTTTCAAAATCGTCAAACTAAATAGTTGAATTTTAAGATGAGAAGATTTCATTGTAAGATGCCAGTAGCACCGTAAATGCAAAATTCAATTTTTTGATTAATATATCTACATAATGCTATTTAATTAATTTTGCTACAATAACAGTAACAGTTGAAAAGATAAATGGATTCATCGTGCTAGGTTGTATTCCCTTTTTAAATTAAAATTTTATCATTGATCATCAATGTAACAAAAATATGATAAAATTCTAGAATGCGATTTTTTTGAAATTTTCCATACATAGCGTAATCCAAACAAAATCCCCAAACGAGTTATTGAGTTGAAATTCCCTGCATTTTGGGGAATTCCCCATAAATTGGCAACAATGTAGTAAATTCAGAAAAAGTCTGACGAAAGAATCGGACGTGTATTGAGTGAATCCATCCGATAGTCGGATCCGACCGTCAGACACAAAAACGGACGTGTATTCCCGCACTTTTTAGTATGTAATTGAGTAAGCATTCAAAATCATACTCAAGTTCTTGCTATTAGGGTCGTATTTCCAGTGCTTGAAATCATACTCAAGTCTGCTCAAGTCCTGACTTGAGCATTGAGTAGAGTTCTGGAATACGAATGTATTGAAACTAGACATGGAAACAAGCATTGCCAACATAATAACACTAGTTTGATGTCGTGTACTTCCGCTGTCTGCGTTGTCAAATGTCAAAAAGGAAAATGGTACCGGCGATGGCGAACTTACGATTCTGTTTTGTATTCCTGTTCTGTGTTGTAATATGCACTCAAAATGCAAATGCTGAGACAACGACAATAACCAATGATATAAAACTGAAAAATGTTGACCGAACAATAGACATATCGACACAACTCGTGAAAATCACTTCGAAGGTAACCTTGGAGAACATTGGAAAATCGCCGGTAAAAAGTTTTCTGGTTGCAGTAGAGCCATCTGTTAAGGGTAATTTGGCATTCATTGGTGCTAAGGACAGCAGTACCAGAGATCTTCGGGTTGTGGACGCCATTGTAAAAGAACATGACAAAGTTAAGTTTTGGCGTGTCGAATTCAAAGATCCAGTGGTCGCCGGTTCTACAACTGTGGTAACAGTGGAAGAGGTTTTAACCAAAGCATTATCGCCGTTCCCGACAGCGATCACGCAGCAGGAAGATCAACTAGTAAAATACTACGGTAACTTGTATTTCTACACCCCATACAAAGTGATGTCACAGAAAACCACTGTTCTAGTGAACACGAAGAATGTAGAATCCTTCACTAAAGTAAAACCTTTTAGTCAGCAAGATGGGATTATTCAATATGGCCCATTTAATGAGATAATGAATCCGTTTAGTGAGAAGGAACTGAATGTTCACTATAAAAATAATTCTCCTTTCTTGACTGTCACTCGTATCGAAAGACTTATTGAGGTGTCGCACTGGGGCAATGTTGCTGTTGAAGAAAAAATTGAGGTGGAACACACCGGTGCTAAGTTAAAAGGGCCTTTCTCCCGGTATGACTACCAACAGGACCATCATAGTGGACCTGCAAGTGTACGCTCCTACAAGACACTACTTCCTGCCTCTGCATCAGATGTTTACTACAGAGATACAAATGGCAACATCTCTACTTCTAACATGAAGGTTAAAAAAGACTCTGTTGAACTGGATCTTAGGCCAAGGTACCCACTTTTTGGCGGTTGGAGAACTCACTATACTTTAGGATACAATGTACCAAGTTATGAGTACTTATATCAGTCTGGTAATGAATACCTGCTTAAGATGAGGTTGATTGACCACATCTTCGATGATATGCAAGTTGATGAGTTGGTTATTAAAATAATTTTGCCTGAGGGGTCAACGAATATCAAAGTAAATGTTCCCTATCCAGTGACCAGACTTCCGGACAGCTTACATTACACATATCTAGATACTAAGGGTCGTCCTGTAATTTCATTTACGAAGAAGAATCTTGTAGAGAATCATATTCAAGATTTCCAGCTTCGTTATACATTCCCTCGTTTGCTTATGTTGCAGGAACCACTTCTTGTTGTTGGCTTCTTGTATGCCTTATTCCTATGTGTAATAATTTATGTTAGATTAGATTTTTCTATACATAAGTCTGAGCATCACCACAAAGAGTAAATTAACACTATTAATTTAAAATTAAATTTCTATTATTGTTTGTAACAGGTCTAGTTACTCTGCATTTCAGTTTGGCGCAAATGATTGTGTGAGGAAATAAATGTTTTTTTTAATAACATTTTTGGTTTTACAAACCATTGTCTACTTTTTTCTTCTTTGTCCTACAATTAGCCTTATTCGCTATAAACAGATGGGTTGTATTATCATAAGGGAAAGGGTGGAGCCTAGTAGAGCCTCAGCCTAGCCCTTTGTAGTCAGGTATTTTGCTGTCTGTTGTGGTCAAACATGTCACACTTTTTTATCCATTATCTATCTAATTCAGCCCCCGTAGCATGGCTACGCATGATAGTCGCGACGCGCGATAAAATTTAAATAAGCGCGCGCTATTTCAGTTTTTCTTATAACATCAAGTGACGGGACGAGCAAGTCGTGCGCCTGATGGTAAGCAACACGCCTGTCCATAACAGTTACAGTGCCACTCAGAGCTTTAAATTGCAAAGTTCTGAGGGGCACTACCACTGCGTCCGTTACCCTGAGATATAAGTTGACATGTTCATGTGCCTGTAATTTCACTAGCACCCTTACCCTTCAAAACCGGAACACAGTAATGCTGACATTACTGCTTGACTGCAGAAGAAGGTAAGGTGGCAGTAGTACCCTGGAGGAACTCTTTCACAAGGCGTTCTACTGAATTAGATCTGATTGAGACTGCCAATAGCGCGCGCTTATTCCAATTTTATCGCGCGTGTCACGACTATCATGCGTAGCCATGCTATGGGGGTATATATATGATCACAAGTTTCACATTACTCAATAAAAAACGATTATCATTTATCAATTTATAAAAGGCAAATGTTATGTTATACATAGTTCAGTAAATATGTACATATATATATAAATGGCGGTATATATGTATACAATAATGGAGCTATGGTAGTATAGTAAATTTGAGCTTTTAACAGTAAAATAAAAGAAAAACTATTTACAGATAAAATTTACATTATGAACCAAGACAAAACAAAGCTCTTGCTTATAAACATCTCTATACATCGCATTCTTCGGTACAAATCAACAGAAACAATCACTTTGTTTAGAGTACTTGAACAAGAGTGAAGTGTTTGTTTAACATTATGTTTATTTATTGTATGACACAACCAGTCATTTGCAAAAACCATTGTTATGGCAAATCGTTCTACGGTATGACTAAATTAATTGAAATATTAGATTGATTCTCAATAAAAATAGTTCTATTTCATATTGAACTTTTTTGCTTGTTTTATACAATTCCTATAATATGTTGTTTATAGTTTGTCATCACATGCCATACTCTGTAAGTTTAGTTCTAAGAAGTACAGGCGCACTAGTGCAAGGCAGCATGGCTTTCTCTGTGACTACAGCAGTGATGAGATTTGGGGGTGTGACATCATAAGTTAGGTTTAGTGGTGTGAGATTAGGGTTTGTTCGCCAGTCCTTTAGAGGAGAATTTTCATCAGTTTTATCGATTAGTTCGTCTGGATCGCCTGTTGATAAAAATTTAGATTAGTGTTGGTTTCATATGCTGAAAATTTAATACAATTGAAGCAATGGGTGTAACAAGGGCGTATTACGTAAAATGAGATTCGACAAAATTGAAAATAAAGTTTTAATATCTTATATCTTTTTAATATTTATAATATGACTCTTATATACTTTATTATTATGAATGAAACTTACGTCACATATAAAAACAATTACCTATCCGTGATACTACTAGGCCTGTCGGTAGTTACACGGGTGATTATTATTGCCCGTGGAACTACTAGTAGTTCTGCTGGTAGTTCCACAGGCAACAGAGGATAATTTAGGGGATAGATCGAAATGAGTTTTTATCACAAAATACTAGATGGCGCTTTACATGTTTTGATGCAATAACATCATGACGGGCTTTGAGTGTCGAAAGCTCTCGTGCTCCCAATGCTTCAATTATATTATCAATAAATAATATTGTTTAATTTGGACTATTAAGTGACATTTCTATTACAGGTTAAGTTGTGGAATGTTTTAAAAGATCCAAAAATTATACCTTAAAATGATAAATGTTTGATCGATCACTAAATTACAACCTTGATGCTATGTGATTCGACTTGGTGAACATAACGGGGAGCGTAAGATACTCAGTTTAGGAACGTGGGGATCTATTTGTTCACAATTTTCAAACCACAATGAAATATGAATAGTTTTATTTAAAAGTTCACTGTCCGGCCAGCACATTACCCAGTTCGTTGTAGACGAAAGCATCAGTCTGTACTTGATCGCTGAACTTGTGTGCCTCACATGCGACGAGAACAGGCACGTTGTGCGCGCGCGCCACCAGCGCCGTCTGCGCCGTGCCCGCGCTACCGACGACGCCGCCGTGCGCCAGCAAGGACCCCGCGCCCAGCAGGACCAGCTTTATCTACGGAACATCATATGATTATAATACACATATTTAAAATATGCTATATATTCGCTCTTGGTCAGTTGTGGTCAAGACAAGGTCGACGATGGAGCAAACTTACCTAGGAGATCCTATTTATCCTGTCCATGAAGATGTCTGCATATTAAAAAGGACGAATAGTATCATCTCTGCTTGGACCTAATATTTGGTATATCAACCACTTATATAGAATTAAACACTGGATATACTCACAGTCTTCATAACGTAGCTGATAGCTGTGATGTCAACGTAGGTGCAGGGCAGTCCGCAGGCGGAAAGCCGTCGTAGCATCTCTCTGGCGGCTCCGTTGACGCGGTTGCCGGCGATCACCGCGCGAAACTTTATGCCAGCGGTCCACGCCTCGCGTAGTATGCGTTCGATTAGGGACGAGCTGAACAAACATCGTATAGCAATACAGTGCAGGCGTGATTCCAAACTCAAACGAGACTTTTCGTATTTGATACATTTGACAAACAATCACCATGTCGCACTGTTAATACAATAGTGTATTAACTCAAAAAGTGTATTTTCTTAGAATCGACGAAAAACGATTCAAAGTCTAAGATTATTTATTCCATAGGTAAAATAAATTTACACTTGAAAACGTCACATTTAAGCTACTGCTCGTTCACTACGCTAACCTCCCTGAGAAGAACAATCAAGAAACTCTAGGGATTGGGAATTACTCGCTTCCCGTGAAAGATCTGTGTAATTTTACGTATAAGTTAATTCCTACTTGTCAAATATACATATTTAAAAATAAAAGAGAAAAAATAGTTTCATATTTTTTAATAAGGACAATTTTGGCCAGAACCAGCTCACATAAAGCGTGTCTCATTTTGAACTAAGTAGTTAAGTAGGTATATATATTTTTGCTGTTTTTTACTATATTCTAACGACGATTTCATTGACGTGTAGAGAATCAAATTTTACGTTCAGCAATGGTATAATCTTGAATATCACATATTTTGAGTTACAACACTATTGTAATAGAAGTGCGATGTGTAGATAGCGTGAGTGACAAAGTATTTTCCATGTTTGCCTATTCGACAAATACAGCAAATACCTCGAGTAACCGCGCGCTAGTCGGTTTCTCGACGAACATTAAATGGAGCCAAATACGCAAGTACACCGTATATATTTGGCCCCATGTGTAGTCACCGTCGGTCATATTTGTCAGTGTTTGCATGTTTGTCTGTTTCTAAATACACCAAACACCCAATAGTGTAGCCATGTTAAGTGCCGCCATAAGACTTAGAAATTAACTTCGTTATTATCGAGTTCTTAGGTTTTCGCGATTGTTATACATAGGAAATGAAACTATTTTCCGGATTTAAATCGCGTATATTTGTTTTTTCAAACAAACCGACGTTTCGGGCCCTTTACAGGACCCATGGTCATGGTTGACTGGTTGTAACTTCGTTATTATTAATATAATTACTATGGTTTTCATAAGATAAACATCAATAATATTACAGTTATTTAAATATAACATTTGAGTAGTGCTCTCTAGTTGGAGACCTACTCCCGTTGTCCGTCCGATATCAACCCTAATAAATAAAATATTCACTGTCAAATAAGTAATACTCGACCAAATTAAAAAGCAATGTAAAGTATGAAGCTTCGTTCGAATCATGCGTGTTTTAATTTAGTTGAGTATTACTTACTTTAACAAGACCGCCAGTTAAAACCTCACCTAAGGCCGCGTTCCCACTATATCGTCACGTTTTTTTATCGTCTGACGACTGTCGTTCTAGCTGTTTCCACTGTGACGACAGTTTGTCGTTGTAACGATAAAAAATCGTGAACGACAGTTAATCGTGTCGTGCTATGTGTGAACAACTTCATTTAAATATACAAGCCACGACACTGTAAACTGTCATCACGACATAGTGGGAACGCGCCCTAACCCTTTGTACCGAGGATAAATAGAAACTAAACAAAGACAAAATTTAGAAATTTAGACCACTGCCCAGGTTAAGACTAATATCTAAATGAAATTTGAAAAAGATTAACTTTGTATTCCTAATTATAACATACTAGTGGAGTAATTTCACAAAAAACAATTGAACATCAAGGTGGTAAAACATCCTGACATTCAATAAAACACTTAATTACAGTGAAAAGCGACATCTCTAGCCAGGGCTGGTAGCTGTAAAGGTGCCTAACTGGGTGACAAAATACTTTCATAGATTTCTTATAGACTGCGCTACGGCTAAAAAGTCGTTAAAACCCAGATACATAGATCCGACAACAAGCACATGGAAAAATTCGTGAGGTCCACTAGTTCGTTCCGTGGCATAGTTGGCATGGTGTCTGCCACGGTTTGCAAGAAGACGTCGATTCGAATCCGGCCGGATAGAAGGAATTTTTTGTAAGTGTTCAATCTTTGTATTAGTAATTATAATAATAAACTAGTGGAGTAATTTTACAAAAAATAATTGAATATCAATAGTACCAGAATTAATTCTATGTAAATAATATTCTGCTTTAAAAACTCACCACCCATAAGTGAGAATATTATCGCCATTGGTTATCTTCTGCTGCACCGTCGTGCTTATGGCCTGGCCCGCTTTGTCTATCTGGTCCTCTATGTATTTATCTATCTCCTCTTGGAGAATTTTCTTTGCCTGTTGGAATATAAATATTTTAAAGAGGCATAAAAGGTGAAGGCTCAAGTGACTACCACGGGCCGAAATTAAAAAAATATATATTAAAATTAGCGTACGTCGTCCCATGGTCAGTGATAAATTCTCGCGAAAAATTAGTATAATTACTGCATAAAATAATTTTTTCATAAAAACATCCAACCTCAAAAATTTCTCCTCTAATTCCTCCTTCTCCTCCTTAGAGGTGGAATATTTTCTTCGAATCTAAATTGGACCACTATCAGGGTACGCCCTTTCCAACACAAAAAAAAGAGTTATCGAAATTCTCACTTACTAACTTAAAACTACCCAGTCACTTGTTGTTTTAGTCTTAAGTATTAGATTTTAAGTAGGAGCACGGAGCAAACAGCAACAAATAGGGAGAAATGGAAATCTCTGGAAGAGGCCTATGTCTTAGGACAAGCTGAAGGTACGAATCAACACATTTGAGTAATAATAAATAAGTAATATATAATAAGTACTCATGTCATACAATGTTTCTGTGTTAAATAATTTAGTATGTAAGTTATCAGCAATAAAGGCTATAAATAAATAAAGTAGTTTCAAGTGATTCAATTTAAAAATAAACGTTTTTTCTTTCTTTCTTTCAAATGTCCAAGTAATCGAGTAACATACACAAAAAAATATAAAATAAGGTAATAAAGTGCAACTACAAATATAAAAAACTCACATCAAACTCATCAATATTATTCGGCAGTTGATTGAGATGGTGTCTGAAATACTTGACGGCGTTCGTCTGCGAGGCAGACGGCTGTCGCATTGACCACAGAAAGTTCAAGCTTGCGGCCAGGTGTGACTCTAGGCCGCGTGCGAATTCTGTCTTAGCTGGTAATGTGTAGTCTCTTAACATCTAAAAATTAACATAATTTATTTCCAAAACTTAATCTATTGTTATACAGGTTATCCACCCAATGATACAGACCAGCAAAATGAGTAAATGTTACATAAGATATAAAGCGCTATCTTTGGGAACTCACTCAGAGAACAATGGAACAGATCAATCCTATTTGTTATGTCATTCACGGTGTGCGCAATATAATAAATTGTTGATTTTAATAAAATTTAAACAATATGCTATTTACGTATTTTTTTATTGAATATAAGCAACTCTAAGCTTTCTTTTGAATTCATTTGTCTAGCAGACGTTATTAATACTTGTTCACAATTTGGATGCGAATATACGAGTCATGGACTTTCATTACCTATTTGATTAAGCTAAAAACCACAAAACAAATAATATTGTCGTTAATAAATTACCTTTTTGATAGCATCAAGCAGAGCAATACATCTGGCATTAGACCCTGACACAACTCGTGTTGCTAATTGTACACCTAGCTTCACAATTGCAGGATGTAGGCTAAAAGACACAAGAAAATATATAATCTAAATTCTGCACACAAAAATAATAGATTATGTAACAATATGAAGTATCTTGAAAGAAACCTAGAGCTCAAAATATTACAATATTGAAAATCAATATTAATTTATGTTAATAAAAGTCGAAACTTACCTTGAATTTAAAGCAATTTTCTTTAAAGATTCCTTCTGGTCATGTTCTGGATGCAAATGTTGAAACCAATTTACTCTGTTGGCACTTGTGGATTTTGGCTTACCCTTGTCTACTGACTTTGGTTTAGGGGATTTTTCCTGAAAACACAATGTCTATAATTTCAACTCTCTTTTCTCAAACTCGTTTCTTAAAGCACAAAGTAACTGAAATGCAAAATTGCATTCTATGTACAAATTCTGCAGGCTGATGTCACATCACATTTCCTTTATATTCACACACTGACTTTTACCTACTCTTAAAGTAATGCATCCAAACTAACACTCTTGGTAAGAAATTTAAAATAAATAGAAAGTTTCTTTATAAGATACCTGTTTGAGAAAGTAAGCCATCAATATGTCATATTTGGAGGTGTAATTCTAAAATATGATGAAATATGAACAAACTATTGCATAACATTTATATGTATGTTTTTTATTGTGACATTTCATTAGCTTGTGTTGTTTGTTAGATTTGTTTTACAGGACAACCATTTTGAGAAATAACTTTTCTAAGCTGGTCCTAGTCTGTATGTTCTAGGTATTCCTGAGTGTGTTCTGTTCATCTGGTACATGTAGTAGAGGGAATTTCCTAGTTTGAGGGTAGGTAATTATCATATTTGCCAAGTGTCTACCAGAACACAAGAATTTATTTAAAATTTTTATAACACTTACCTTAATCACATCATCACCAACAGGTTTATCTGTCTTAACCATAGCTGCCTCGAGTTTCGGCTTTGCAGCCGGCTTTTGGTTGGTTGCTGCAGCTTTAGCAGCCCTCTGTGCCTCTTGCTTTGCGCGCCTTTCTGCTCTTAACTCCGCCTTACTTTTACCTTCTTCTGTTTTCTTTTCGCCCAATTCTTGGTTGTCGTTTACTCCTTCTATATTTGTTTTAGTAGAATCTTCATTTCCTTTGTTTGATTCTTTAGGCTTACCTTTATTAGACTGCTAAAAGAAATGATATTAACATTATTAACAATATTACATATTGGAAACAAAGACAACACAAGCTAGTCAACACATTGAAATAAACACATGGTCACAAAAGCATTACACTATTGCTTTAACTTTCACAGGGCTTGTCTTTCAAACCCCTTGACCAAGCAAAAAGCCCAAATTAATAAGAAGTACCTTATTAGCTTCAAAATTAAGAGCACTAACTTTGGCAGTAAGGTCTTGCATATCCTTGGCAACATTTTTGATGTCCTTTAAAGTTTCTGCAACATCTCTGACTGTCATGTCTCGGTTTGCAGTGACATTGTCGCCTGTTTTCTTAGACTGTTTAGCAGTTTTCTTAGCTGCTCTTTCAGCTTTAATTTGATCTCTGGATTTCTGGCTGTCTCTAACTCCCTCTACATCTACAGCTGCTCGGTCCACAACATCTTGAGATTTAGGTGATTCTTGTTTAACTTCTTTACTTTCTGTTTTTTTAGGTGTCACTACGTTGGAGTCCTTTAGTGGTGGTACTTCTAGTTCTTTTTTTAGTTTTTCTGCTCCTTCTTTCTGTGAACCATTTCCTTTGTGTTTAGCTTTCTGCTTCGCCAATTTTTTAGCTTCTCTTGCAGCTAAAACATCATCTCTAGTCTCTTTCGTAGACATGTTTATTTCTTGTAAGTAAGTTTTATATCTGTTTCAACTTTCTGCTTTCCTAAACTTGTAATACAAACTTGCTTTTTTAGTTTCTTAGCAGTATTTTTCAACAATGTAGTATTATTTAACAAATTACTGTTTAGAACAGCATTTATCGGATCAGCAGTGGCTCTGGCTGCTTGCAATCTTTTTCTTCTCGTTCTCCGTTTTTGAGCTGATGTTAGATGTAATAAATTTACATCATTCTCTGCTTCACCCTGCAATAAAGTAGGCTATTATTATCATTAGGATGGCTTCATTAGGGGCCTATGCAGCCGCTCATCACTGCAACCATCAACTGATCTATTGTGATCACCACTAATGACAGTTTGGAACCAATGCCAACAGCATTAAAGAACTGAAGGACTTTCCTGGCTCTGACAGTATTTATGTCCTCTGGTTGTGGTCCATGCCGTCCCAGTATGGAACTTTGTACACCCATCAGGGGGCAGCACTGGGTGAGGGGATGCACAGGAGATTCATTCGCCTCATGGTAGAAGCAGGCTAATTCAATAAAATGGTAGAATGAAGTAGCCTAATATAGATAATAAACTTAAATTAAAAAAATTTAAATTGACTTCACAATTTTAGAGTATTGTCTATGGATTATTGAAATTGATAACACAGTCAACTCTAGAAAGATAGAATGTCAGAATTGTGTTTAACCACAAACGTGGCATACAAAAAGGTCAACTCAATCGAAGTGCAAGTAAATAGGGACACATAACCTCCAAACAAAAACAATTGACACATCACAGAAACCTGTGAAATATTTCCAATACATTCGACAACACCATAGCTGCTATTCCTTAGTAAGCTATAAAACAGGTCATACAGAAAGTAATTCAGTCACAATATCAAAGTTATGCTAAAACCATCTGATTACATACCGTAAATTTTCACGTGAAATCGCTATCATGGCAATGTTATTTTAAAACAATTTGGTTAAATTGTAAAGTGCTGTCTTAAGATGTTTTAATGTTATAACATTGAACTGATTTGAACATAGCAAAGAAATTGCAAAAAATCAGCAAGTCAAAGTCAATCCGTCATTGAATTTAAGCATTTTAGAAGGTTGTTTGGTTTTTTTTTTGACAGCGGCCTCTGACAGTTACGTTATTTGATAACTATCTTCGTAAACGTGTCTTACTAAAATTATACAGCTGATGCAAAATACCAATTCTATATGTTGGACACCTAAAGACTTAAAATCATACAAATATTAGATGACCGCTTAGGTAGATAATAGCGGTATTTTTTTATTAAAGCAACTTGCACTGTACGGGAACATTGCTCATGATTCATTGAAGATGTTCACTATGGGATTTTACTATAAACGTTAATTCGCATTAAAGTCGAATTGTGCAAAAATCTTGATATTATTACTAAAAAGGATTTAAACTCAATCCTTAATGTGCAATAATTTAATGGTATATTTCAATTTATGTCGTTTTATATACCTATTCATTATTATTCATTTGTTATACAGGTCACTAAAAAAAAGAAAACGATATAATACAGTAGATTTATATTTAATTTACAAATTATGATTTATATATTATCCGTAAATGTATAAACATAATATAACTAACAAATGATTAATGATAAAGTGTAAATTAACTACGTGTATAGATATGGGGTACAAATGGATCTATAGGTGTGTTACACATATGCATTACTATTATATTATAACTATACTAAAAATATAGAACTAAATAAAACATTTAAATTATAATTAAACTGGCACCAAGAACTTTCCATTTCAATTGCTTATTCACTTGAATATGACAGCGCCATGGTTAGGCGACGTAGCGAATACATAGTGTTTAGCTTTATCTTTATCGACATTGCATTGCTTTGAATAAAATTCTTCTTTTAACATTTGGATATAATCTTCCGTTTTATCTTTTGGACAGAGTGCTACAATGCACCCTGCCCAGCCTGCACCGGTCAGCCGCGAATGTATGCCCATTTTCTTAGACAAATCCACAAGGTAATCCAAATTTGGATGAGAACATTCGTAAAGATTTTTCAAACTTTCATGACTTGCTGACATTAATTTACCAAGAATTTCAAGAGTTTTGTGTTTATTACCATTGCCGTTTTCATAAGTTTTATCAGAACCATTCGTTCCGTTGGATTTACGGATTTTCTCGTCACGTAAAACTTCTAAACAAACTTTTCTGAAACTTTCGACTCTTATAGCCTCTTCGTAAACGTGGAGAGCTCTTTGTTTTAACTTAAACTCTTTGAAATGCTTGGTATTTGGAGACAAATACAAAGAATCCAATTCTTTTTCGCTAACCTCCAGCAGGGTACATATTTCGTCTTTCGTATAAATATCCTTTGGTAGCTGTTTATGTACAAGATTCACCATATCCTCAAGAGTAGTGCGCAATGTTTCTTGTACTTCACGTAAAGTGGTTATTTTGTGATTTTTATCACCATTAGAAACCTTCAACAATATTTTAGCTGCGAGTCTACATTCCATAACTCGTTGGTTAAAATCATCAGTGGCAGCTTTATTAGCTTCTGCCAAGCAATGAGCAACAACAAATGTGGCATCTTCAGGTAAAGCCACAGGTGTAGCTTTTAAGGGCTGCCAGGTTATATATTGTGCACTATACCTTTCTGCAAGAAACGCTATGGCCTGATCCATTCCACCTCCGTGAGTGCCTATATATCGTTCACTTTTAGCACATAACGAAGCTATTTCAGTCTTATTTAAGTGCGCTTTTTGCGCGTAGAGGAAAGACAAACAGGCTGCGCTGACTAGTGCTGAAGAGCTTGATAAACCCGATGCTGGTGGAATATTTCCGTCAAATAAAAGTTGTACTCCACTTGATTTCTTGTTATTTAGGTGCTCCAGGGCACCTTTGATTCCACAAAGAACATATTTGTACCAATTCGGTTTCTCGTTTTGATCATTTTCTATTTGCAATTCCTCAAAAGTATTTATTTTCACATCAAAACTTTCATACTTCTTATTTACATTTCTTATACAAAGCTTCGGTTCATCCAATAATCCTGCAGCTACGAGAATATCTTGTTCTATCGCCATTGGCAACACTGGATATCCGCAATAATCTATGTGTTCTCCAATGATGTTTACGCGTCCCGGCACTCGGGCGAAAAACGAAGGATTACAGCCGAATTCTACCATAAAGATATCTTTCAGTGTACGCATCCTCTCACTATTTGGTATACTTTGTACTGGCACTTCATTACTTTTACAATGGATATTCATTTTGATTGACTTGATTGGTTAACAGAATAAACCACCGCGCAGCGTTGCTGCTAACTTAAAACTGAAATTCTGTTTATCAGCAACGAGCGCGCTATATTGTTATTGCCTTGAATAAGCTTTGTGCCATGCGCAGAAACCAATTACACGCTTATTTAAATTTACTTAGAAAAATAAACTAGAGTATATGTGTACATTAAAAGAATCTATAGAAATACTAAATTACACATAATGTTTAAGGAGTAAAATGACAACTCCATTTTAAGAACTTTGCTAATTGTTACACCCGTCACAGTCACTGCAAAAACAAAAAGGTTTTAGAATACCTATATTAAAATATTTTTCAAATTTATCAATATAACCTCAACGAATACTATTTATCCAGTCACTTTTTTGTGTAACTAATGATGTGTGTAGGAACATCTTAAAGTATGCCAATGTACAGTTAGATTTCTATAACTGGTTTTTTAGAAGTAAGTTTTAACATTTCCAGTAAGTGTCTAGTAATTTTTAATGCAATACAATACGTATTATGATAAGTAAATATAATTATTTTACTTCGTTACTTAGCAGATTGTACATACTTTATTAATTTTATCTTTATTGATTAAGGTGTTCAAGTTGTTTATATTACGCGTTATAATATAAGGTACTTGAGATCTTAAGAGAAATGTTTTTACGTCCTATTATTTACAAGATAACGCTATCTTATCAGTAACACGGTCTACAAAAAAGGTCGTAAAACGAAAAAAAATGTATAATTTTATTGTAGGTAGGTACTTATACAATGGACATGTGGAGGTTTACAGCTGATTACGCGACAAAAATAACAGTGTATTAACCAAAATATTATAATTATTTAATAAAATAATTAATATTAAATTACATTTCTGACAAGTAAAAAAGTATTCATTTAATATTTTAATGTTAAAAGTTGTGAGTATCACAAGTCTTTATTCGTCAGAGGATGGCATAACAAAACAAGATACGGACTGCATACGCATACGTCTAAAATCAATTGTTTAATTTCCTCGTATCGCTCTATTGTGGCGTTTCATAACGTGAGTAGGCGTAGGTATGTAGGAATACTGTGATATGTTTCGTGATTAAATAAAAAATAACAATAGTATGTGCTAAGTACACACAAAATCTTAAAAAGTCAAGGAAATTTTCATTAAGACTAACGTGAATTTATTGCACATTAATGGGTTTGTTATCTAATCGATGAGTGAAATAAAAGAACTTACTAATCGATTTTTAATAACTTACGTTTCCTTCGATTTTGTCACTTTGTTTTTATAATTAATTCACATACCTATAATACAAATCCATTGATTGCTTATAAATTAGTATGCTTATGTAAAAGATTGAAATAATTATTTTTTTAAATAATTTATAGAGTAAGTGAGGCAAGCTAGCTCATGTTCAGCAGTCGACATCTTTTAACTGATGCTGATTGATGAATAATATATATATTTTTAGGCTGGTGAAACAAAAGAAAATAAAAACTATTCAAGTCACACCATCTTGTAGTTTTATTTTGGTCAACTGGTTCGTAAAAGTACGGAAAATGTTTTGACTGGACTGAAGTCGAGTCACTTAAAGTTACATAATTATGTCTTTTTCTTTCTTTTAATTATAGTTTATTTAATATTTAATGTGATTAGTGTGTAGTCTTCGTAATTGGAGCAGTCTTTTCTTTATAATTTATTTATTTATTTATTTATTTACTTTGCATTTTACATGTATGGTACAGATTACACTTATACATTTATTTGGTACATACATGTAATACCCTGTAAGGGTGTGGCAAGTATAAGGCTACAATTTACATATTATTGTAACCTTGAACGTAGTTCATTTATACAGCTTATTATATTACATCTATTTTTAATTATTACTAAATACTACTTAATATTGACTTTATTATTTTGATTATAATTGCAATACATTTTTATTTTAAAATAAATTATAATTTACGTATTAATTAATTAATTGTGGACAATAATTTACATCTAAAAATTATTATAATTATAATTATAATAATGGAGGAAGATACACTATTTTATTTATAAATTTGCACCTATATCTATAACGCTGTATTTAATTTACATAATATTATCTTTTATTCACGACTTTAACACGCCTCTCAACAGACACATCTACATACCTACTTTTATGTAGCATACTTATCAGATTGGTTGTTACTCCGATTTATAACTTCTTTGTAACTACATTGTTTCCTTCTTTTGTCAGTAAAATACGAAGTTTTACTGTTCTCCGAAAGTTATACGATAAGATATACGATCTTGTCAATAATAATTAAATTATAAATACTTATAATTCGAATTTCATGAAACAGAGACTTCCAACCCCGGCATTCCATTTTAGATTTTAATGATGGCAGAAAATAATGGTGATGATCTAAATATGTCAGCGACGTTTCTTATTGGCGTTGATGCACCTGTAAGTAGGTAATATTGGGTACGTCATCAATAACAGTATTTCAAAAAATTGCCCCCGGCAACTATAATTTTAGGTTTATATTTGAGACAATTGAAATCTAGAATAAGAATTACTGTTATTCTTCTAGACTCTATGATTGCCCTTCAGACGCTGTCCCAGATGTCCTTTTGAACTGCAAAGAGAGGAAACATTTGAATTTAGAATTTGTTATTGTGTTGCTCGTTGAAGGATTCATCTGTAATTTTCTCCTGGACGCTGGATCGTTCTGGAATTCGTGAAAACAATTCTGCTACTCCTTGAGCAACGCTGTTGTTCTCGACAACATGGCGCCCTTTAAAAATTACAATCATTATTATGTTACTCTTCATAAAAGTTTCCTTAGACGCGTAGTTTTAAAGATTTGTTTTAAAATTAATTTTATATTAAATTTTTATGGCTTTGAAACTATAGTTTTCGTCAATAAAATTAAATCTTTTTCTAGACGCATACATCAATTTTAACTCGTATGTGGTTGGGGTTTGATTGATCACACACATGTGACGCACACTATGCGAGGTTAAGTAATAGTTAAAAGCGATTTATGTGAATGTGGCCAAGTTAGACATTTAGATCATAATTATGTTTTCAAATTGCTGTAATATGACCAATCTTTACTTTTAAAAAACCTTACACAAGCACATACTTCTACCCACTTTAATCCACATCCTATTATCATCTAATGAGCCAAATATTTAATGCTTTCTACTTAATTTGATTGGAGATAATACAATAAAAATGTAAACAGTCCCCTTATCATTAATATCTCATTCATTACTTATTATCAAATTGTATTTTTACCATAGTTTTAAGTTATAAATAAGCTTACTATCTACTAATATCATATTCTTTAAAATTTCATTTAGATAACGAGGATACTTTGTTTTAAATTTACAAACTATCTTGTCGGTAGCTCCAACGTTGACCCAAAAATCCCAAAACCTAATGGAAAAAATGAACTAATAAGAGGTAGGTGTCATTAACATATAGGTGTACATACAGGCATACATATGACATCGCTTGAAAAAAGTGCGAAGTAAACTTATTCAAAATATTTATTCGTATATATTATTTTATGCTTTGATGAGTTTCTTTTGAAACAATTTTAATTTTATTTTATTCGACAAGCAGTAGTTATACTACTTTATTTTATATTCATTATTATTATTATAATTTTATTACTGACGATCATAGTTATCCCTTGACATTGTATTTCCAATTGCAATATTGTGACATTGATAACATGAAATAAACGATTCTATTAGTCTTTAATAATCTCAGTATAGACTAAAAAACCGACCTCAAAACTCATTTATCCCCAAGTTTGCCACCCTTGGAGTTGGAATATTTTTTTCAAATTTAAATGGGACCATTTCTGAGGTACCCTCTTTCAAAAGAAAAAAGAATAATCAAAATCGGCTCACAAATCGCGAGTTATCACGTAACATGTAGGTATACAAAAAAAAACATCGTCTAACTAATAAATAATTGACTAATTGGAGTAATTCGACATTATAGTTTCCTATGTTGAAATTGTAGATAAATATAATTTTCACAATTTGAATTTCGTAGATGTGCAAAAGAATAATTGTTATTTTTAACCGATTTAAAAAAGGGAGGAGGTTCTCGATTCGACGATGTTTTTTTTGTATATTTACATGTTACGTGATAACTCGCGATTTGTGAACCGATTTTGATTATTATTTTTTTTTGGAAAGAGGGTACCTCAGAAGTGGTCCCATTTAAATTTGAAGAAAAAATTCCACCTCTAGAGGTGGCAAACTAGGGAATAAATCTTAGACTATGGAAACTAATAAATGACATTTGGGGTCGGTTTTTTAGTCTATACTAAGATTATTAAAGACTAATAAAATAATGTGAAGTAAACAACGAAACTTATTGCTTACTTCATAGATAAGTGTGACCAATTTTTTTCTAAATTTATTTATTTCAAAATAAACAAAATGACAGTGGCCACGGGACATATAATCAGCATATAACCCCTCACGGGACCTGTACACCAGTCCAGGCCCAAAACGTTAATTTGTTTGACAAACAAAATGTACGCGATTTAGATCGGAAAAAAATGTTATATTTCCAATGCGTAATAATCGCGGAAATCTTAGAGTTTATTATTATTATTAACTACAAAAGCATCAAATATAATAATTATATATTGGCACTCATAACATTGTTATAATTGTTTTGGGTTCAAATACGAAACAGATAGCATAAGGCTATAGTAGAAAATTTTTCGTCTTTTGAGACAAACTGAAGCTACTAATTAGCCATACGCCAGATCTTAGAGTTTATTTTTTTTTCAATCATTTAATATTCTGTCAATTTTTCACGAGAAATCACTTGTTACGTAACTTTATTTTATTTATACATTGACTTACAATTATATGGACGTCGGGTCCGCGCTAAAAAGTGTCCGAACTTATAGGGCGTTAAAATCGTATACAGAGCGTCATTCACGCTTTAGTCTTCGATTGTTCGACTGACAGCGAAGCAAGCAAAATTAGACAGTACTGCGATGACATTGCAATTTAAATTCAACGTTTTAGCTTTTTCATATTCCTTTACATGTCACTACGTTTAAATAGGTTGACTTGGGACATTTTTTTCGTGGTTATTGTATTAGACCCGTCGTCCATTTATTTGTAAGTCAATGTATTTATTTATCTTAGATTGTTTATCTTAGACCTTGTGTTTAAATTTTTGTGTTGTTTAAATTGGTGTTTACGGCTTTGTGTATACCTTGAGGGGACGAACAAGTCGTGCGCCTGATGGTAAGTTACACGCTTGTCTATAACAGTTGCAGTGCCACTCAGAGCTTTAAATCGCAAAGATGTGAGGGACACTGTCACTGCGCCCGTCAACTTGAGACACTAGTTAACAAGCCCCATGTGCCTGTAATTTCACCAGCACCTTTACCTTTCAAAGCCGGAACGCAGTAATGTACGTACCTACAGTTTTATTGAAATGGCATATTTTGGACGGATTTTAATGATATTTACTGGCAATACTCCAAAAGATATGTCAAAAATATTGCATTGTTTTGTGTTTTTACAAAAAGGTCTTTGTTTACTTTCTTTTCTTGTTAAACTTTAATATCACAGGACTTTGATTCGTTTTCAATAAGTTGCATTCACAAGCTATGTCTAACAACTTAGATTTCACAAAAATATGTCGAGCCTGCTTGACAGATGTTGGCCCTATGAGGGATTTCTTCACCGTTTGTACTTCAGAAGTATTTAAATCCTGCACGTCTATTGAGGTAACGGACATTGCATTTTATTTCTTGCGCTAATTGTAAAGTTTAAAAAATTTGTAGAAAATAATTTTTATTTCTAACCTTTCATGTCATGAGATTATCTGGCTAGTGTGTTACTTTGTAGTCTTTGGTATGTATTTAAAAAGCTACCGGCCTCAAGCGTCCCGTAATTAAAAATGTAATTTATGCTGTTGGTCTATAACATCTTTTTATTGTTATTAACAGATTTATCTGGCTGGAACTGTTTAAAATACTTTTTTCACCTATATTTATACTAATTGTTTATTTATATCTCATATTTCCCTTTTTTCCTCTCTCACTTCCTAATCTTGTGTCAGTGGGTGAAACGCTAACTGTGGAGAGCTAAGAACAATTAAAAGTATTATAAAAATTGCGTTATAAGGATTTGTTGATACTTTTCCAGGTTTCTGAATCAGATTCACTACCAAAACAAGTATGCGAGACGTGTCTGGATATGCTGAATAAATTCTATTACTTCAGGCAAGTTGCATTAAGGTCCAATCTTGTGCTGCAACAACAATGTCACATGCAGGCACAGGTAAGCTCATAAGAACTACTTGAAAACTTCAAAGTTGAAAAACATTGTAAAATATAGATTTAAGCAGACCATACACACTATGCTGCCGTCCTCAAACTAAAACGTGGCTATGTGACAAAATCATATTTTGAGATATCATAAAAGAACCATAACCCAGTCTTAAAATATTGAAATTTTTAAATGATATTTTAGCTTTGCGTCATTAGGGTAAGTTCTGATATGTCAGACATTTTAACTTTAACTTTTTTAAATAGAGAATTCAGAGATCTATCTTTATCTGAAATGGGTATTTGACAATTTGTCACTAAGCCACGTTTTAGTTAGTGGATGGCAGTATAGTCTACCTGACGAAGGTAGTTGTACAGGCAAAGCTTACTTGAATGAGTTCAATTAAAAACTATTGAATATAAATTAATACAAATATTAGACAATATCACATATGTTGCTTTGATCCCAAATTAAGTAACTAAAGCACTTGTGTTATGTGTTATTAATCTGAAACAATGATGGTACTGCAAACACCCAGACCCAAGACAATATAGAAAAGTTAGTTTACATTAACCCCGCTGGGGATCGAACTTGGGACCTCAGTGGCAACAACAAGAAAATTGCTGGATCATGTAGGTTAAATGATTGCTGATAAGATCCTTAGAACAGTGAAGTAAATGTGCATAATTCTCAATTTATTTTCATATGAACTGCATCCTGGTTTTTTTCATAACTACATTACTTTATACATTTTCATTCCAAATGTTTGTTCAATAAATTAACCAGTATCTGTTGAGTTTGTATTTTCAATAGAATGGTGTACAGTGTTTTCATTTGAAAATTTATAAAGTAATTTATATTTATAAAGTATGTAGAAGGGAGGAAGCAGTCCACCAAATTAGACTTAGACGCTTAGCTGTAAAGAATTTTAATTTTAAAAAAAAGGAGTTTAAATCCCTCCTTTTTTTTAAATTAAAAAATAAGTGTGCAAATGACTTCCATCTCACTTGATGGAAAGTGATTATGAAGTCGACAATGGAGCATGCACACTTGAATAATGTTTGTTTTTCAATTTTCACCTATTAGAATATAATACTTACCTTTTTTTTAGTGTTGACGATGTAAAATTTGTTTTAGACACTGACTTTGAATAATATATAATATACAGACAACCACAAATTACATCCAAACTCACGAGATAAATAAATGTAGGCCATACAAACATTTCTCCCGGCCCGAGAATCGAACCTGGGACCTCTGCGTGGCAGTCCGGCATGGTAATTGTTCGGCCACGGAGGCAGTTAATATGGCAACAATGATAATTTTTTTCTTAGAACTTGTCTATAATATAAGCAATAGTCCAAAATTACCTTTTTAATTGATATTAGTTTTTAGAACATACTAAATGTTACATTTGATGTTCTTTTAGATAAAAGAAGAGAAGCACCTTCAGGAGCCAGCTAAGATTGAGGAAATCACTCTGTTGGAACATAGTGAAGTGACAGTAGATGATCTGGGCTTAGACGCCTTTGATCAAGTTATAACTGAGGAGGTTGCAGAGCAGAAACCTAGGTTTGTATATTGCAAAGATACTAATCCTAATAATAACAATATAGTATAGACATTGTTTACCTTACAATTTATTGAATTCAATTATTACATTTTCATATTCCAATTTTAATATTTCATGCCACAAAATCAAGAATAAACATGTTGGCATGGTGGTGGTGCGTGATATAGGAGGATCCCAATCAAGTGTTAATTTTCTATGTGTTCTTTAGTTGAGTACGGACGCCAGCTTTTATGTGTGATACAAACCTAATATTTAGTAAATAAATAAAATATTTATAACCTAAGATAAAATTAATAGATTCGATCTATATTAGACAAGTAAACTTTTATTACTCTACTCTTCTTTGAAGTAAACACATGTTACTCTTCTTTGAAGTAAACACATGTTTACTATTATATTGCTGGGTTTTGTGACAATACGTGGATAAAGGTACCTTCTGTTCGTTTATAATTATATAGACACATTAATTTAGTGCATGCAGCTCATTTCACATTGCCGCGGAATGTAATGGAAGCAATTTTTTGTAAAAAAACTGCACATAGCATAACGCACGTTATGTCAATTCTGTAATGTACAACACGGTCGGTGCACTAATTTCCGAGGTGGCGCGAGAATTCTCCGGAAGACGCGCGACTTATTTTTTTAGCTCGTATCTAGTTTGAACGTCCGTTCAGCGCCAATGTAGATTATACCTTTTTCTTACCTACGCTGTTTCAGGAGACAATAAAATAATTTTATAATAGAGCTCGCGAAAGACGCGCGGCCTATTTTTGTTTTGTAATGTCTTATAAAGTACTTTACCTGTGGATCGATACAAATAAGTTCTAGTTCTAACAAATTCGTATGCCGTTGTGTAATAAGGCCACATCTGCTAAATGACAACTTTTCGGAGAGGTTTAAAGATTGTAGGTATGATATTAATCGATAATTGTTTGTACTTAAATAGGAGAGTTATAAAATTTCATTAAACATAATTTGTTTCATGTAGTTCGTATTATGTTTATCACTTCTGTGTGATTAAAGCACTTTTGAGGTTTGATCACGTGGCTTTATTATAATACCACAGTAATTATACCAATGGGATACGTGTTAGTTCTACAAATTATGGTCGAAATGTTAACACAAATGTTCACTCGTGTAAAAGATTCATCCAAGGAACGTGAGGTTTTTTTTAACATACGTAATATTAAAGTGTGAATCTCGTAAGTTGGTAAATGTTACAGGAAACGAAGGAAATACATACGAGGTGGCAGAGAGAAACCACCGCCGAAGAGGCCGCGCATGAAATGCGTTAAATGCGAAAAGAGTTTCCAGAAATATGAGAATCTTGAAGCGCACATGAGAAGTCACTTTGGGAAAAAGGTACTCAATATATTTATTGTCTTCATATGGTGCATAAGGTCTTTAAATTAATGTTACACATATCGATGGCTTTCTGAAATAGTGATCTATCTCAAAAGCATCTAAATCATTAGGTAAGATGGTTTTAAAAAACTGAGAAGCGTCTGCCGGCCAAAGTTAACGAATCGAAAATTTTGCATTTTCTGAATAAATCTTAATAATAAATCAACAAAGAACCAATTTTGTATTGCGCTACTATTTTCGAAAAGCGGCGAACACTTTTTTTCTTTTGTTCACTTCTTTTCTTTTTCGAACACGAGTTTCTGAATTTCTGTTTCCCTTCATCTTAAGCACGCTGGACTCTGGATTAAAGTCGAATAATCTGTCAGTTTCTTTATGACATCATCTGACGGGACGAGCCTACAACAGCAGCAGTGCCACTCAGAGCTTTAAATTAATAATGTGCCAGACAAACACACCAGTTACATGGTCACAAACTTGGAAATTTCCTGAACTATGAGTACCAGAGAAACGGAATTCGCTCTGGGGCTTCCCAGAACATCCAGGCTACAAGCAATTTAGAAAAGTTCACTTCCCAAATTGGTTTTGTCAGGAATTGAATCCGGGACATTCTCAAATCCTAAATCGCAAGGACTAGAGGGGCACTCACCCTGTAACATAAAGTTGACAACAACAGACACGTGGGATTTTTTTATCAAGTGACGGGACGAATCAGTCGTGTGCTTGGTGGTAAGCTACACGCCTGTCCATAACAGTTGCAGTGCCACTCAGAGCTTTAAATCTCAAAGATCTGAGGGGCACTGACAGTGCGTCTGTCACCCTGAGACATAAGTTGATAAGTCCCATGTGCCTGTAATTTTACCAGCACCCTTACCCTTATAAACCGGACCGGATTGGCGGCATAAATAGGTAAGGTGGCAGTACTTCCCTACCTGGACGAACTCTTCACAAGGAGAACTACTGTTATTCCATTTCCGTGGCCACCCAAACTATCGAAACAGCTGTCCGTTGACAGTTTCAATAGTTTCTTAATATTTGTTTCAGCCGGATATAAAATGCGAGCACTGTGATAAAACGTTCCTAACATTCCGAAGTCTGAATGCGCACGTACGCACCCACACCGGCGTGCGCAAGTACCAATGTCAGACCTGCGGAAAACACTTCGCCTATCTCAACGTGTTAAAGAATCACGAGCTGATCCATGCTGGTATAAAGAAACATGCCTGTCATATGTGTGATATGAAGTTTGTGCAGGCTTATAATTTGAAGGTGAGAAATTAGTTTTAAAAGTTGTGAAGTGTCTTGCGTCCATCACAACTAAAAGAAATCCTAATTAAAAATATTCACAATGTTAAAGTGAATAAAAATATTTTGACTTTTACTATGAACTTAGGAAGTAGAATAAATAATAAATGCAAAACTGTTTTGCCCCTATTTGTACATTTTTTTATGTCATCCTGCCGAATCGCTGTCAAATCAATCTGGACAATGGGGGAAAAAATCCCATAGACCAGACCAGTCCAACCATCAATCAACCAACGGGAAACACTAAAAATTATCTTTAGATCACAGTTTACAAACCTTATTATCAGCCCATTGCTATCTATTAATTGATTTATGTATACAGCTCATCCAGTTGGGACACGGACTGCCCTATCCCAAACAGATGGACTGATTTCAAAACTCGGATTCTAAGCTCGTTTCTCAGTTAGTGTAGGGGATCTCAAACATAAAATTAATATTTATTTTACTTTCACTGGTCCAGTTCGAATAGAAATTTGAATGGAAATCCGATATCATTACAACCTTGCCCTTGCTCTGATGATGTAACCAAGACAGTCAGCCGACTACTCAACTGCTTAGTTAGCACGCATTAACTGCATGCAGCCGTTAACAACTTTCTACAGTCGAGTTCTCGGATAACGACTTCACGCATTAATTGCAAGCAGTCGAAACCGACTTTATGCAGCCGAGATCGACTGCATGCAATTAATCTGTTCGCATCCACAGCAGAATTATCGTGTGGCTTCATTGAATTGGTCTCGAGGAGTTGGCTTACAGATAGTGACCTTCTTGACTTTTTGGAGTATGCTGTTCTGTATCGGGGGTTTTTAAAATTTTAATATAATTATGTTCAAACATAACCTTTTTTTTTTCAGATGCATTTAGAAACCCATAGCGCCCAAAAGAACTATGGTTGTATACAATGTGGGAAAAAATTCGCTCAGCCGGGCAACTTGAAAATACATCTCATTCGACACACGGGCATCAAAAATATCGCCTGCACAGTTTGTGATATGAAATTTTATGTCAAGGTATGTATTAATTCGAGGATAATCTGTGGATTAAAAATATGATGCTATAAATGGATTAATTTGATTAAAATCTATGTCAAGGTATGTTTTGGTCAGTTAACTGAGAGAAAAAATTTAGGCCGCCCAAAACACTATGGAATTACCTTACTATGCAGAGTCGAATGTCAGTTCCTAAAAAAAATACCCCTAGATAACGGTACATTGTGTCACAAGGGCAGTAAGTAGGAGATGGCCTGAATATTTGTAATTGTAGTTCCGCCCGTGTGGCATACTATGTATTACATCACCCTTCCTACAAAAAAAAGAAAATAAAGGATAATTGGTTTTAAACACTTAGTTTATTCTAAATTATTAACAAAATTTTAAGTATCTCCGAAAAAAATTTATGTATGAGCATGGTATCTATGAGTATGTGTCTCATAAAAATTATAAATGAATAAAGCCCAAATTAGTCAACTGCTTTTTGAGGTCGCGGCACGAGGCGACGGCGATGGTCGGCGATAGTGGTAGCGTAAAAATAAAAACAGCTAAAGAACTATCCATAACAGTTTTAATGCCACTTAGAGCTCTAAATCGCAAAGATCTGTGTGGAACTGTCACTACTCTCGTCACCATGAGACTTAAATTGACAAATCCTATATGCCTGTAGTTTCACCAGACCTCAAAGGCTCAATTTATATTGCGACGGAATGGAATGGAAGAGAATATATGTAACGATATTGTACACAGCGTAATGAACTTTATGGTCAATTGTTTAATGTACAAACTAAATACAAGCCAAAAATCACGTCGCGCGTCTTCCACGTAATTCTGTCTGCTGCTGCCGTCGGCGACGCCTGACGAATCCGCAGGAAGTGTGACGTCAAACGTCGACGAAATACATTTAGAGCATTCTCACGCAGCGAGACGAAATTGACGCTTCCGTTCCATTCCGGTCCGCCGTAATGTAAAAAGAGGCTTACGCGCCGCGCAAACGTGTGTCTTGTATTGGATACAAGCAAACAATTACCAGAAGCGTATATTCTATTTTTATACAACTGATATGAAATCGACACAGTAGCCGGTTGCGGCAATCGGACACTGTCGCCGGTTGCCGCAACCGCAATTTGTATGTAAATAGTATATTCGCTTCTAGTTGCCGGTTGCTTGTATTCAACACGACACACGTTTGCGCGGCGTTACCGTTCAAAACCGAAACACGGTAAGGCTCACATTATTGCTTGTCGGGAGAAATGAGTATATATTGGAAGTACTACCCTGGTCGAACTCTTTCACAAGCTCAACTATTACAAAATTATTTTATTATCTCCACAAACAGCGTAGAGCTAAAAAAACAGGTTGCGCGTCTTCCGGAGAATTCTCACGCAAGCTCGGGAATTCCTGCAGCTACCGTATCGTATGTAGATTTACGTTACACAAATGACATAAAGTGCGTTATGCTATGTACAATTCTGTCACAAAGACTCACTTCCATTCCATTCCGCGGCAATGTAAATAGAGTCTAAGGCCGTATAATATAAATACCGCCTTGTTTTTCTGTACGTTATACTACTTACTGCCTACGAGTAAGTGTGATGAAAATCACGGTATTAACGCGTTATTAATGAATTATTTCCAGAGCGATCTATACAAGCATATGCGATCTCATTCTGAAAGCAAGCCCTTCGGATGCACCATGTGCGACAAGACCTTCAAGAGCAAGAGCTTTCAGACAGTGCATATGAGGACTCACACAGGTATTATCTCCCTTACCCTTCACCACGAAACGAGATAGGGAAGTTTAGCATTTTTTTCTGAGACAAACAATAAAAATATAAAAAGTAAAAATATAGTAAGAGATAGCAGTTTGACATATAAAAACATTTGTGATAGCCAGCGTTATAATCTAAAACTACCCATAAAGTGGGCATCATCGCAATGTCACACCAAGGTGGTTGGTAAACAGCTCATGTTTGGTATAGCCTGTGTGGCTTTTTGTGTTTTGCCTATAATAACGCAGCAAAGAACAATATTGTAAAATAATATTTTTTTATTACCCAATACATAACACAGTTCAGGAAACAAGTGCAAGAGACAGCAGTCTGACATATAAAAACATATTTGATGGCCAGCATTATGTTCTACTGTTTTTTTGCCATGGACAAACGCATAACACAACACAACAAACCACAAATAACACCCAAACTCAAGAGAGAAATAAATGTAGGCTATACAAATATTTCTCCCGGCCCGGGAATCGAACCCGGGACCTCTCGGTGGCAATCCGGTATGGTAACTGTTCGGCCACGGAGGCATTTATTTAATTGTAACAGGCTTATGTTCCTATTTTTTTTTAGGTGAGCGTCCATATGAATGTGATCTATGTCCAAAGCGATTCATGGCGCGCAAAGACCTTCGCAATCACCGAATGATCCACACTGGCGAGAAGCCTCATAAATGTCAATTATGCAACCAAGCGTTCATACAAAAATGCGCTCTAAACCGTCACATGAAGGGCCATGGGAAGGCTCAAGTGGGTCACGTGCCCCATGTACCGCATATGCCCGAAGCACCTTTGGCGTTGTCGTATGCGACTTGGCCGACGGATGCTTGATGTTTGTAGACAACTCAACTGCCAGCAAGCTGTGCGATGAGTTATTTGAAAGACTTTAGGATTGTGTAGTGTTTTGTGGGAACATTGAAAAGTGAATGAATCCTTTTAACATTGTGCAGCAATTTTACCAGAATGTAATGAATATGGAAAAGTTCTGGAGGAACATTTACTTTGAATGTACCAGATAGAGGACGCCTAGTCTTTTGTGCACTGTAATGTCAGTGCTTCACGAGTTTTTGGTTTTTAAAGATTATATAAAATCCGCCACTTTACGAAAGTTCAAACTTAACTTGTTGGCCTCTACATACTTTGTGCAGGTAATATTTATAGAATGATGAAGTAAGTGAGCTATGCGTTAACAAGCAATAGGGTAATTTTCAAATTAGTTTTCTCGCCTAATTTCGGTGGCAATTTTTATTATTTAAGTATTCGAGTAAATTATCGTGAAATATTAAATAACTAGATCAGGATATTACAAATATTATGATGATATTCTACACTAATAAAATGTTAAACAATAAAAATTGCCACCAAAATTAGGTAGAGAAAATTAACCTGAAAATTACCCAATAACATTTGTGTCTTTGCAGAAAAAAACCAGGTGATTAGATTTAAATAAAACATAAGAAACTAAGTTAAGAATCACCATTCCGTCAAGGTTGTTTGTATTTGAAATAAGTTTACATACTGTTGATAAATCATTTATTTTTACATACAACGCATTTTGTGATTAAAGTAAGAAGTTACAAATAAATAAATCTATCATACGCATTGTACATAATTGTTTATAAGTTGTTCAAGAAAATAAATTACCGTCCTTTGCGGAAGAAGATTTTGAATATTTTAATACTACTGACATTACTTATTCCTTACTTTAACCACAGGGTTTCTTAACCTGTCCATGTACCCCGAAGGGGTCGAGCTTACTAACATGTTGCATTTATATAAAAATTGGTATACATGATAAGTCAATGGGTATATGTATATTATGCTGTGTGTAAATAGGTGCAGTACACGTGACCTTTTTGAATTTTCGTGCCCTTTGACAGCTATCCATTATAGGCGCGAACGAGACGCGCGTCAATGCAACCCGCGAGCCTTTCTTTATTTTATTTATTATTAACAATTTTATAAAAAGAATATTTATTAATCTAAATCTGGCGACACAACAGAAACCTGTGTAGCTTTATCCGTGCATCGCAAGTAGTTCTTCATCTTATTGGAAAGGGTCCGTAGACTCTTTGAAATTTTGAGAGGGGTTCATGACTAGAAAAAGGTTAAGAAACCCTGCTCTAACAGAAATTAGATTGCAGGCTTACTGCACAATAGGCTGTACCTTATCATGGATCTTCATATGTCTCTGCAACGTCCCTCTCTGTGTAAACCGCTGTTCACAAACACTGCACTTATGTGGCTTTTCTCCTGTATGTATTCTATGATGATCGGTTAGCCGTCTCTTTGAAAGGAAACTTTTAGGACAATAATTGCAACAAAATGGTCGTTCACCGGAGTGTATTCGCTTATGTTCGACTAATGATCCATTTGTAGCATATGCTTTGTGACAAATGTCACACGTATAAGGCTTTTTGCCGTCGTGTATGAGTATGTGCTTCGCCAGATTGTACTTGTCTGTGAACGGATACCGGCAATAGTCGCAAATGTAGCGCCGACCTGTATGTTGGCGTGCTATATGCGATAGTAGCATTGTGTTGGTGAAGAATTTCTTTCCGCAGTGTTCGCAGGTGTGACGACGCTCTCTGTCTGCTTTGTGGGTTTCTAGATGAGTCTGTAATAAAATTAGTAAAGTCAAAAGGACTTATGCACATCGCACTGTTAATACAATAGTGTATTAACCCAAAAAGGTATTTTTTTTTATCTATAAAAAACGAATTAGGTACTCACATCCGTGAAAGATTATTAAAATTTATGTAAGGTTAAAGTTTATTACAAACATCTACACCATTTTCTAATTGCCAAATATATTTTTTTAAAAAAGGGATAAAATAATTTCATATTTCTGAGTAAGGACTGTTTTGTCCAGAACTAGCTCACAAAAAGTATGTCTAAGTTCGAGTTAAGTTGATACCTTTGGATTGTTTCTTACAATATTGTAACGACGACGGTTTTGTTGACGTGTAGATAATTTTTTGCGTTCAGCAATAGCATAACCTTGAATTTAACCTATTTTGAGTTACAACACTTGTAAAGCAGTGCGATATAATTACCACATTGAAAAAATATTATATAAACATTGTTAATAGCTGTAGGGGAATAATTCCCTCGTACACTGCGACATATTCTTTCGGTGTATTATGACATCTTCAATGTCACAGAAAACTTTATTTTACATGTTTAGTTCTTAGGTTGTCACTTTCGTTTTTTTATTTTACATGTTTACGTTATAATTACTTCGATAAAAAGGGAATGTGTTGAAATACATAATCTTTTACACTTACTCGAGAGCTTAAGTCTATTTTGGCTGAATTAACTGAATATAACGAAATGCATCCACGGGTAATTTCCATGATCTGGAAATGATGGTCAAAACCGATATGAGGAGGTAGGGTTGAGTATTTCTAATTGAATTTATTACTACATCAGGGTCCAGAAATTGATAGTTCAAAAGTTATTACATTTTTTGTGTGTCCCTGAAAAAAATCACAAATTAATATACACAATGATAATTTGATTTGAAGTGTTTTTTGCATTATGTTTCTGAGGTATGTAACTTTTCAACATAACTCTTTTCATAAAATTTTGCTATATAGCATAATGTCAATTGCAAATAGCACTTTAGTCAACAATTTTCTTTTCACAAAAAACTAAACTGTGCTATTTGCAATTGACATAATATGCTAGCACATTTTATGAAAAGGGTTCTATTGAGAAGACCTTCAGAAACATAATGCAAAAAAAAAACACTAAAAGTTCTTGAGGCTATTCGTGATTTTTTTTAGGGATGCACTTAGCACTTATTTTTTCAAAAACAAAAAAATTTAATAACCTTTTGAACCGTCAGTTTCCAGAGCCGAATGTAGCAGTCAAATCGATTGGAAAACCACCTCATTTCGATGCTATATCCAAAGAAAACGTAACTATTACGTTATTAGATATGTAGAAAAAAATGAGAAAAATGAACTACTAGTCTATCGGGCACCTTATTCAAGAGTGTTGTATACATACCCTCAAAATAACAGCTGTAGAAACTCGTTTCCCACAAACATGACATACACAGGCCGCTCTAGCCTCGTGCATGCGTTGATGCGACCGCAGTGAGTGTCGCGATGCGCACACGCGGCCGCACGTGTGACACGACACGCTCGATAGTGGCACGGACGCGTGTGCGCTTTCGCGGTGGCGTGAGAGGCCACCCCACGTCATAAAGGTTTTGTTGCATGGTGCACAGTGGAGGGATACCTATAATTTAAAAGAGTTACAATTCAAAAACTGGAGAACTATGCCATGTCGAATTATTGCTAAAGATACTTTAATTTATTTACTACATTTAAGAAACGTTTCCATTTAATAGTACTCCAATCGATATTACAATTTGTTTTAAATCTAGGATATAAACTTAACATACAGCACGATTATTCCGCTTGTAAATGTATATATTAAAAAGTGAGCATACAGCTTCTTCTATATGTGTATATGGATAAAAAGAATTACAAAAGTTTAATAAGTACTGGGAATAAATATGTAAATAATGACTAATGAGACGACGAGGCGAAGTGATTGAATATTATTACGATATCTATAGATATTATCGTCGAAAAACACCAATTAGACCTCCAGTACTGTTACTAATTCATTTAAGGTTTAGCACAAATGTCAAGAGCAACAACAAAAAACTATTCACTAAGCTACAAAAACTTTTCATAACAACACCTGGACAACCTTACAGTTTGTAGACAGGCTAGGGAAGCACTCCCCATACTCAAAACCAGTCTATCTCGTAAATTTCTTAAGGTAAAAGCTGGGCGTGCTAACTGCCACTGTAAGGGGTCATGGTCCATATAATAAACACCTTTTCAATCGAGATATCAAGGTTAGCCCTCTATGCAGAGCGTGCATGGAGAGGAAGTAACGGCCGTCAACATTTGGGTGAAGTACCTTGGGGTGCTGAGGTCGCTCTCTAAAATTTCAGCAAACCCGGGAGAGTGCAGATTCTTGGAGGACCTTGAGTGGCACCCACTACATGCAAAATAGGCACCTGAACTTTGAGTTGCGGATACTTTATATATATTTATAAACATGAATACTTTACATATTATTTCATACTTCCAGACACAATTCTAGCCACCTTGCATTTTTTTTGTATTATTATTTTATTTGCAATCGGCTGCCATGCCATAAGCGAATCTTTTGAACGAGAGACGACGTTTTTGGTGGTGCGGCCAGTGCCTTACCTCCCGGCTATAGAACATGGCCTCGCTTAAACCGTTTGACCGTAGTTGATGGATCTAAAAGTTCCGCGTAAGTGGGTGGAATGGTAGGATACTCGTTCTTTGCGCTTAGTTTTATGTCGGTCGATCTCAGCAGCTACCAATATCAGGTTTAGATGATCATGAGAATGAACCAAAGGGCATTGACTATTGCCCTCAGGATACAATTCTGCACTCGTTGGAGACAAAGTATGTTACTCTTGCTAGCCACACCCCACAGCTGAATTCTCCACAGCCAGAATACAAAAGTAGTGTTATCGTTTAAGAAAAGCTTTCTCCTGGTTTTGCAAATCCAAATTTCCAAAAAGGATTTATGGGAAAGACTAGTTTAGTATACTAGTTTCAAAATTGGTTAATAGTTTTTGATCAATCAAACATTGTTCAGGTTTTGGGGCACTTAATACTGAAAATGCGAGATGCCTCGAATTATGTGTCCGGGAGTGTATAATAATAATAATAATAATAATAACGCACACACTCAACATAGCCCCGCACTAGGGAAACCCTGTGTCGCGGGTGCCATGGACACACACATAGACAACCACAAATTACACCCAAACTCTCGAGAGAAATAAGTGTAGGTCATACAAATATTTCCCCCGGCCCGGGAATCGAACCTGGGACCTCTGCGTGGCAGTCCGGCATGGTAACCGTTCGGTCACTGAGGCAGTTAAGTATATACCATACTTTGAGAGAGGTTGTCTATTTATGCAAAACACACACAATATTTAGCCTCCTATGGGTTGTGGTTTTTTAGACTAATACTTATTTATACTTACTCTCTTTCCTTCATGCTCAAGTTGGTGTGCCTCAAACCTCTCAGGATGTCTGAATTTCTTGTTACATACTTCACAAGTGAAAAGAAATGGTTTACTCGTTTTTCCGGCTTTCAGTTTACTTATTGGTTTACGTTTCTTTTTACTGCAAAAATTAAAAAGTATAGACAATTTACAATGTATATGCAAATTTGATTAATGTGATTATAACATGCAGAAATTTAGTTGAGACCTTAAACATTGAATTTAAATACAATTGCCTAATGTCATGCTATTACTCAACAACCCATTAAACGGTCACTTGCTATACAAGCCATAGCCTACTTTAGTTTTAGGTATATTCCCAGAACTGCACCTAAAGAAGGCATCAAGTTAACTTCTGCAGGCCATAGTTACTTATTCACATGTTTTACCATTTCTTATTTTTCCTAGCCTTGTTTTTCAATAATTTTGTTTCTTGGTCTGCCGGAAATAATTCTGAAAACGATAAAACAAACCATATTATGTACCTACTAGATCAATTTATTATCTATCAGACATTTACAAAGACATATTTTTTATAATTATTAATACAAAGATCGAACACTCAGAAAAAATTCCTTCGATCCGGTCGGATTCGAACCGACATCTTCTTGCATACCGTGCCAGACGCTATACCAACTAAGCCACGGAACGAACCAACGGACCTCACGAATTTTTCTATGTGCTTTAGTCAGGCATCTGAGGTTTAGTCAGGACTGCCCTTGTCATTGTCTATTGTTCAAAAGTCAATCTAATTTTGAATTCCTGGCAGTCTAGTGAGTCTGTTTTTGTGGCCAGTCAGTCAGCTGGTCATCCAAGGAGGCTGGACTCGACAGATACTAACAAAAGTTGTTACTATGAAGTAAACAGTGGGTAATGTTAAAAGTGGTATTTAAAATGGGTACATGATTCATCTACGGAGTCATACCTTCACCAAAATGATCTGACAATTCTTTTTTCACTGTCAAATCTAGATTTAATTTTGTTTCTTCATAATCAACTTCATTCTCATCTAAGAGTCCAGGACTATCACAATCCGACACGGCTGTCGGCGTCGGTAGGTTTTCGAACTTTACATTCTTACAACTTATCAAAGTATTCTGTGATTGAATGCAAGTTTTCTTAAATTCGCAGTATTTAATGAGGAGGTTGTAGCATTCGTCACACACTGTTTTTGGGAGTTCATCGTTGTCGGCCACCTAGATAAAGCATTTGAGTTAACTTCTGACTACTATTCTATTTATTTGAATAAACAAAATTAATAGTTTCCTCACCTGAATAGAAGTGCAAAACCAATATGTTTCGACAGAGATATTTTCGATTAAATAATATGAAAAGGACTCTTTTGTGGTAAGACAAGAACGGCACAGTTTCCAAACATTCATTTCTATTTAAACAAATCTGTGATAGACATGGAATATTTAATAAAAATCGAAAGTTATGAAGAAGCTGAGAAATATAAACAATAATTGACAATGGATTGACAACAAAGGTATTTTTTTATGGTTTTTACGACTGTGGATACTTTGGCTTTTGAGCCAATTGTCCAATGACAACAAAAGTATTCGTTCCATCATACAATTCGTAAATAATAAAATATGTTGTTAAACTGTTGTTGGGTAATTTCCGAAAAATTTAAAATATGTAGTCGTACACTACCTACTTAGTGTTGAGTCATGGAAAACTTTCCATTTAAAAAAATCTTAATATTCAGAAACAAAAGAATATTTATCCGGACACTTGTACGTTACTGCATAGAATATTTTTCCTTTAATTTTCCACATTTGACGTTGGCCCCTGTTAAAAGTTGAAGTTACGGAACAAAAACTGAGCCCACATCTTTGAGGATAGAAAAAAATAAAATGGAGCCATTAAAAAGATTTTCGCTGTTGTGAAATCTTTTAAACCTCATTTTTCTGTGAGTGGCTTACTATACAAGTTTATTTTATTATTCACGCTAAACAAAACTTGAAACATTGACCTATGACTTCAAAAGATATTTATATAAGGGCCTTTTTTTTGCAATTATATTTTTCTAATTTTTCGGTAATCATTTCCACTTTTGAACTTTTTCGGAAAATTACCCAACAGTATCCTTATGTATGTAGTGGACATTTTTCCGGAAAAAATTCAGAAAAACTGAAAATGGAAATAATTTGGAACAATGTAATTCACAGTTTACAAATATCTTTTGATGTTTTATTTAGCGTGAATTAGAACATCTAAGAGCTTATTATTATGTTCGGATTATAATTTTGAAAATTTTCGGAAAATTACCTAACAGTAATATCTGTTCGATATTAGAGAACGTAATCATAAAACCGAGCATCAAGCCGAGAGTCGTGGATTCGAATTCGGGCTCGCACCTCTGAGTTTCTCGGAATTTATGTGCGATATTTATTGAGCTTTTCGGTGAAGGAAGACATCACGAAACCTACACGTCGAAGAAGGTTCATAACCCTCGGAAAACGTGTGAAGCCCCAAACCGCATTGGGCCAGCGTGGCAGGCTATGGCCTAAACTAAACCCTCGTCTGAAAGGAGACCCGTGCCCAGCAGTGGGACGTATAAAAGCGTTGATGATGATGATGATTGTGGTGAACATTATTAAATTTTCAATACAGGCGTATTGAAAATTTAATTGTAAAAATATTCAAGTACCATGTATTTAGAAAAAGTTTAAGGCAGCGTGAATGTAATAATATAGACTCTTTGTAACTTGAGAGAATTAGGTTTAACTTACACTGGCGTAGAGTCGAAGCGTCGCGTCGCGTTTTTCAACTACAACGCCTGGTTACGCGCGTCGACGCTTGAGTCCATATTTGCATAACATAAATTTGTACCTTAATAGTGGGAAAATAGAGATGAATATGCTATAGGCGAAAAACATGACGCGTCGCGACGCTTCGACTCTGCGGCGCCAGTGTGAGTTGAGCGTTAAGGCCCATTTAGATGGAGAGAGTTTCTCGCACGCTTCGTGACGAAAACTCGTAGGCGATTATCGTAAACAATAATCGCCATAAGATTATCGTATCATAATGTTTACGTTCAGGCAAGAACTAAAATGTCGCCTACGATTATGTCATACGAGATTCGCAAGCAACTTAATCGCCTCCTCGACTGTTTACACAGAGAAATATGTAGTAAGGAGATTCTTGCTTACGCGTTTACGACTTGTCTAAACACGATCTCGTATGACATTTTTTCAAGTTCATACGATTATCGTACAAATCGGTTCTAATCGTTTTGAGTGCGAGAATCGCCATTCGAGTTCAGTGATTACTTTGGTATTGACTATGGACATATCGAAATGACGCAAAAATCATTCAAATTTGGAACTGCTGATAATATTAAGTTCATTGCATTGTTGAGAAATATACATTTTTTTTCAAATTTTATAACATTTCTTAATCCAATTTTTTTTATTATTCTCGTTTCATTAATTCTTGTCTTAGAAAAGCAGTGATAATCAAAACACACTCGCGCATGCACTCGTGGTAGAAACGGCTGGCACAGAAACTCGAAGTACGATTTTTGCTTTCGAGTTCTGTTTACACGGAGACGTTCAATATTGAAAGGCGAGGCGATTATCGCTCACGTGGACGGTCGATAATCGTAAATGTTTAGACGAAGAAAGTTTTTTATATTCTTTCGATAATCGTATCTTCGAGACGGTAAATTCTCTCCATCTAAATGGGCCTTTAGGGTCGTACTCCAGAACTCTACTCAATGCTCAAGTCAGGACTTGAGTATGGTTTAAAGCACTAGAAATCATACTCAAGTCCTTGCCATTAGGGTCGTATTTCCAGTGCTTGAAATCATACTGACTTGAGCGTTGAGTATAGTAAATGTGTCTCACGTAGAAACGACATAATGAGGATTTTTCTGAGTGTAAACAGATCTAAGCTAGTGGTAATGGTTCTCGATTTTGAAGAATGGTGGCGTTGGAATATGCTTATTCCAGCGTGGACACAAAAAACACCATGTAACATTAAAACGGCAAACCCACTAACTCAATGATTTAAAAAAATTGTGACCAAAAGACACTAAATGACGATTGTTTATTTAATTGTTTGGTTGACTGACAGCGATTTTCTTGGAAGGGAAGTCGATTATACGAGTGATGTGCCTTTACATTTTGGACCGTTCTTTCCAATTTTTTATTATTATATAAAGTGACAGAACGAACAAGTCGTGCGCCCGAGTATAAGCTACACGCCTGTCCATAATAATTGCAGTGCCACTCAAAGCTTTAAATTCGCCAAGATCTGAGGGGCACTGCCACTGCGCCCGTCACCGAGAGACAAGTTGACAAGTCCCATGTGCCCGTAATTTCATCAGCACTCATAGGGTCGTATTCTAGAACTCTATTCAATGCTCAAGTCAGGATTGCACTGGCAACACAAGCACTGTAAATACGACCCTAATGGCAGGGACTTGCGTATGATTTCGAGTGCTTTAAACCATACTCAAATCCTGACTTGAGCATTGAGTAGAGTTCTAGAATACGACCCTTAGGGTCGTATTCCAGAACTACTCAATGCTCAAGTCAGGATTTGAGCAGACTTGAGTATGATTTCAAGCACTAGAAATACGACCCTAATGGCAAGGACTTGAGTATGATTTTCATAGCGTCGTATTCTAGACTGACTTGAGCATTGAGTAGAGTTCTAGAATACGACTCTAAGGATCGTATTCTAGAACTCTATTCAATGCTCAAGTCAGGATTGCACTGGCAACACACGCACTGGAAATACTACCCTAATGGCAAGGACTTGAGTATGATTTTCAGTGCTCACTGCAATACTCAAGTCCTGACTTGAGTATTGAGTAGAGTTCTGGAATACGACCCGGGGCCGTATTCCAGAACTCTACTCAATGCTCAAGTCAGGATCTGAGTATGATTTCAAGCACTGGAAATACGACTCTAATGGCAGGGACTTGAGTATGATTTCGAGTGCTGTAAACCATACTCAAATCCTGACTTGAGCATTGAGTACAGTTCTAGAATACGACTCTTACTCTTCAAAACCGGAACGCAATAATGCCGACATTACTGCTTGGCGGCAGAAATAGGTAAGGTGGCATTACTATCCTGGACGAACTCTTTCACAAGGAGCTCTACTGCTACAAAATTGGCTTAGTTAGTTGGTAGGAATAGTTGTTTTTTCTTCTTCAAATATTTGAATTTAGTTTTCAAATATAAAGTCCATTACATACGGTCCATGTATTCAAAACACAAAATAACGAAAATATAAAAAATTTATTTTGTAATCATTTGTACATAAATCTCTAACATGAATCTCTACTTTGTAGAATCTATAACTTAATCTTTAATACATAATTTGTTTGATACATTTTAAAACTATTTATAATTAAAAGCATTCAGTCCCATTTTTACTTACTCATAATTACTACCACCGTTTCCATTTATTTATACGTTCCTTCACGTGTCTCCCAATAGGGTAGACAGAAACTATGAACCTCCACCCGCTACGTTTATAATATAAAAAAAAATCTGTTAATAATAATAAAAAACTAATCTGTTCGTAATTTCGTTTAGTTGATATCACATTTAATTAATATATAAATATAATACAAGTAGGCAAAAACTTGTACATATTACGTGATCGTGTACATATTGCATTATTGCACGTAACTAGAAATGCTGTTTGGTTCAAACTGCCACACGTTTTTGTACTCTATTCTGATTGTGATGAAATTTAATTTAGAAGTAAAATGAAAACGAATACAGTTTTGAAGCACGGCCCCGTGTTCGTTTAATATATAGTATGTTGAAACCTATTGGTTTTACTTTTTAGTTTAGTTGCGGTATTCCGTTATTAAACTAAAAATTCTACTTTCAAGTTACTGAAGTTACGTTTTAAGTTGAAAAACTAAAATTTTCGACGGAACCTATTAGAGTGCGGTTAATGTTGAGTGGTTTGAATCCGTTTTGTCTGAGCCAACAACGAACGCCGCGAAGATTTTGTATACATGTTTAGTTAGGCAGGATTTTGATTCATCGACTGTGAACTGGCAATCGGTACTATCTTAATTTTGACAACTTTACAGGATGAAGAAAAGAATTGTTTGCGTCATTATATAGCATCTGGTTTATTAAATAAAAATACGTAGTTTTTAGATATTTTTATTGTACACTACGTGTTTTTATTTAATAAATCAGATGCTATATAAATGATAACTTCTTCATATGTGAAGTTGTCAAAATTGAGATAGTACCGGTTACCAGTTCACAGTCGTTATCTGTTTGAATTTTTTTCTGATGGTTTTCTCTACTAAGACTGTAATATTCAAGAACCCATTCTTTTATTCATATGAACAAGAGTTTAATAGTTCTATTAGTGGCCGTAACAAAATTCGGTTTCACATAACTTATTTATTTATTGAATAGAGTCCCATGTGGTCGTTTGTACCAATAGCTTTTTTTTATAACATCAAGTGACGGGACGAACAAGTCGTGCGCCTGATGGTAAGCTGCACGCCTGTCCATAACAGTTACAGTGCCACTCAGAGCTTTAAATTGCAAAGATCTGAGGGGCACTACCACTGCGCCCGTCACTCAGAGACATAAGTTAACGATCCTACCACCTCGTATAATAATGGATCATTGCTATTGTTCCTGTTTGTTGTTCTATAGCTTCCCCTGCATGAAGGGCTTGAGATACTTGCGGAATGAGTCGTTGACGGGTTGTGCGTTTAGAGGGCTCTTCAACGCCTCTTCCATCAGACGCTCGTACACACGCCCGTCCCAAGCTCCTAGTGTCGAATGCAAGATCTAAAACAGAGTATGATATTTAATATTTTTGCAAGTTATATCTTGCACTATACCTATAGTCCGTTTTTTTTGTGAATACTGAGTAAAATTACATTTGTAGTGTTGCCAACTTTCATAAAATTTTAAATAGTTATGTAGTTGTTATCGATTTTTAAAATATTCATATACATTTTAAAAAGAATAGTCGGATTCGATTATCTGTATTGAATTTAAATGAAAAACTTTAAAAAATGTCTCCTCTTTGTTTTTTCATAAACAGTGCTAAATACAGTGTATATATGTATGAACTTACGAAAATTTAAATGAACTTGTGCTCAGTAATTGGATGTGGTCGAGGATGATTGAAATTAAACAAGTTCGGCTATTTATTCCATAAGCGTGACCAATATTCAGTCGATAGTCGATAGAATATTTATCGACTGCAATCACCAACACTTTTGCGCAATGAACTGTCATTTTACTCCGTCTTCAAACAAGACAGACCAGACTAGAATAGACTAGACACATCAAAAATGTCTAGGGATCAAGCACCTTTTGCCAATTATTGAGAAATCAGGTTTTTTAATTAATTTTTTTTAACACATATGGTTTTGTATATCAATGCTTAATTAAAAAATTGTATTAATAAATTTAGAAAGATATTTTTATTTAATTTTAATTGGGTAATCAAATATTTTTTTAAATACTGAAAATAATAATAATTCAAAATATCCTTCCTTCCTAATTCCTATGTATAAATATATACTGTCAATCCATCTTCTGGAACGATTCTTTACTATTGTATTTTACTACTAGTAACCAGAGCTAATACCGCAACTTCTATCCATATTTCTATATCGTCGGCGATAGTGCAAATCCGAGTATGTGGCATTGGTAAAAGGTGTGTATCTGCACTAAACCAAACTTTACAGGAGAGGGATTTAACATTATTTAGTTTGTAATTTAAATGGCCACGACTTCATTTTTGCACAGTCAGCATCTACCGACTGATAACAATAGATTTCCTTAAATAACACTAATTTGGATGCCACGGCATTTACACGGATTTGAATCGGCCACTTAATTACCAAAATGGTAACTCGTAACCGTATGCCATTTTTTTTTGTTAAGCGTAATTGCACTATCCCCGATGATACGCTTATTATTCTTTCAGGTTACCAAATGGTTATACTGTACTTATGACAAACCTTAAAAAGGCACTTACTTCATCTCGAATATCGAAGGCGTCCACCAAACCAACGGCGTTGGGCCGAAGTTTTGTGAGCAGGTCTTCGTACCAGTTTTGCAGTTGTTCGATGTCGCGCTCAGATATTGATGTGAACTGGAGAAATATAGATTAACTTTAACTATTTAAATTTTTATTAAATTGATATACAATTATTTTTTATGTGAAATTACTCCACTAGTTTGTTATAATTATTAATACAAAGGTCGAAGACTCAGAAAAAATTTCTTCGATCCGGCCGGATTCGAACCGACGTCTTAAAGCATACCGTGCCAGACGCTATACCTACTAAGCCACGGAACGAACCAGTGCACCTCACGAGTTTTTCTATGTGTTTGTTGTCGTGTCTTTATATTTGGTTTTTTCAACGATTTTTTAGCCGTAGCGCCATCTATGAGAAATCTTAAGTATTTCCTCACCCAGTTAGATACCTTTACAGCTACCAGCCCTGAGTAGAGATGTCGCTATTCATTGCATTTAAATGTTTATTGAATTGATATTCAATTATTTTTATGTGAGATTACTCCACTATATTGTTATAATTATTAATACAAAGATCGAACATTCAAAAAAAAAATTCCTTCGATCCGGTCGGATTCGAACCGACGTCTTCTGGTTTACCATGCCAGACTATAGTACAGACGTTTAACTATTTATTTATGTAATATAACGTGCTATGTATAAAGTGTATTTACTTATTTGACAGTAACTGTTTCGGACGGATGTCGGACAAAGAACGGGAGTAGACTTCCAGGTTGTAAAGCAATAGATATTTTGATATTGAATTCTTGCTATATTTGTCTAGCAAATTATACTAAGTATATATTGAGTGTGATATACGAATTTTCAAAAATAAACATATGGATTTTAGCGGACGAACCCGTAGCAAATCGCCGACGCGTTGTAGCGCCCAGTACACAACGTACAAGTCGACCAATTGCAGCAACACAGTACGTAATGCAGGAGACACATTCTTCATGAGTTTCTCGTTTTCCTCGTAATAACACGACAGGACCATCGCGCGGCAGTGGGACTGGAAACACATTACACATCAGTTAGTAACAGCTCCTAAGTTAAGAGATCGTCCAGAGCCGTACTGCCACCTTACCTATTTCTGCCGCCAAGCAGTAATGTTAGATTACAGTGTTCCGGTTTTGAAGGGTAAGGGTGCTGGTGAAATTACAGGCACATGGAACTTATCAAGTTATGTCTCAGTGACGAGCGCAGTGGCAGTGCCCCTCTCGTTTTTGCGATTTAAAGCTGAGTGGCACTGCAACTGTTATGGACAGGCGTGTCGCTTACCACCAGAAATTCCGTCCCATCATTTGGTATCATAAAAAAATTGTACTCTGAATTAAAGGGTGACTTCAATAAGTCGATGGCATACACATAATGCTTGACATCGTGGTGAGGATTAACCAATCGGCGTCAGGTGCTTCGCCGCTTGTTGCCCAGATATCTCATATCAGGTTACTCATTAAACTGTTATATTGTAACTTAATTTTTATATAAATTAAATTTCAATAATATTTCTTCAGGAGTTGATACTACACTCGAATTTAATTTTTTTCCCGTACTGTATCGGTTCTATTGCGCGGGTCGAGTGGCAGTGACGTTAGCTTTATTTCAGAATTATTTTTTTTACAAACGTATTTAAAGCAATTTAATATAATAATACACGTTCTATTTAGTTCAGTTGATAGAAAAAAAAAATCATTGGTGTATAAAGTACCTATTGAATACAGTGGGTTTTCTTGTAAAATTTCGAGGTAAGCTGGTTTTTTTTTATCGTGAAAATTTTTAGGTATCGTGTTTTCACACAGTATCTACTATCTACTAATCAGTGTATATCTTCAATTTTACTATATATTTTCTCCAAAGTGATTCATTCAACACTTTCACTGTTACGCGGAATCAACCAACGTGCAGCACCCGGACAAACCAATGTAGGTTTAAGGGTGTGATGTATATATATTTTTGTAATATTCTTAGTGTTTAAAATAAAAAAAAAAATAAAATAAAAAATAAAAAAAAAAATACCAAAAGCCATTTGAGGTTGTATCAACTCTTAATTTTGCAAATGTGTACAGGCACAAGTTACCACTTTTTATCAGGTGGACAGTCTGATTTTTTACTTCATTACTTTTTTTTTGTTGTTTAAGGGAAATAAATGGTTTAATACATAGTTCTTAAAGTGCTCCCTATCGCCAAGCACCAAAGTGGGCTTCGAAAAGTCCTAGGTAGGGGTCTCGGAAGCAATTGGCGGATGTTGGTGGTCTCAAAAAAAAAAAAAACCACCTGATTTATCTATATAACTACACTACACATATCGCTAATACAATAGTGTATTAACTGAAAAAGTGAATTTATTCAGAATAGCTGAAAAACGAATTACTCAGTTCCCGTGAAAGATTGTTAAAATTTATGTATAGGTTAAAGTTTATTAGACATCTAAACAACACCTCCAACTTGCCAATTAGAAATATATTTACAAATAAAAGTAAAAAAATAATTTCATATTTTTGAGTAAGGACTGTTTTGTCCAGAAGTAGCTCACAAAACATTTGTCTCATTCTGGGTTATGTAGATATATTTTAATGGTTTCTTACAATATTCTAACGACAATTTTATTGACGTATAGATAACCAATTTTTACGTTCAGAAATGGTATAATCTTGGATTTCACATATTTCGAGTTACAACACTTGTAATAGCAGTGCGATAGTTTTTTCCTTGTCATTTTTTTGTGTTGGTGGGCGTTGAAATTTTTTTATCTTGCCTAAGTGGGCGGTGAGCCAAACAGTTAACCTATCGGTCTAACATCATGAAAATTTACCTCCGAGGCAGAGGCCAGTTGCACAGAAGTCATGTTCCACGCGTCCTCGTACTGCATACCAGCCGCTTGACGCTTCTCGATGTTGGCCACGCACAAACCGATTTTTCTGGATTAAAAAGAAATAAAATTTTATAATAAATATCGCACCTACGGTGAAACACAAACTTAACTGCAAAAATAATCTCAGTACAGAGAAAACCTCAAAAGTTTGTGGAATTACATCTATTGGCCACGTTTTATTGAAATCGTTTACGGGAAAGAGCACGAAACCGGATTCATCCCCTAGTTTGCCACCCTTAGAGCTGGAATATTTTCTTCAATTTTAAATGGGACCACTACTGAGATACCCTTTCTAACAAAAAAAAGAATCAACAAAAGTAAAGATTTTTGACTCGTCTGTACATTTTTGGAAATGTAAGCTAAGGCACTGTTTTAACGGAGGTGCGACATGTTATAATCAAGTTTTGTTCCTAAATGAAACAGTGTTTTCTTTAAATAATGTACCAGTATTAATTATATTGATATAGAAACAATAATTTTCGTTTCTCTATAAAATAAATATATTGTATTGGAAGTAGACTGGTCACATAGTATAATAAGTAAACTGGCAAAGGGCTACTTCCGTCTATAAGGCGCATAAAAGCCTACACTTCGCTGGGAGCGTAGGGTTGTCACATTCGTATTTTCGTTGTAACCTCAGTTAGTAAACATAATTTAAAAAGTTTTCATCATAGTATTCTAGTGCTATACTGAAATTGCCTTTGTTAAATGCCGTACTTTAAATATTCATATTTTATACGAGGATCGCGGATTAGCATCTCGATGATAGGGAATATGACTACGAAATAAAAATGAAATGCTGAAAAACTTTGAATTTGAGGCACTCTTGTTCAAACAATAATAAACACGTTTGCAATTTTGTCATTTTTTAAACACCGAGAGAACGCTTTAATTCTATAACGAATATTGCGTGACACAACTCGCGCTATGCCATGCGAGTGCACTATGGCCAGTTGTAAACTATCTCCTAGATGGAGATTTATAACGACCATGATAACAACTTTGGTCCAACGGTTTGTACTGTGGCACTGGATGAAGAGGTCCCGGGTTCGATTCCTGTATGACCAATTTTAGGAAATGAGCTTTTTAAATTGGTTCTGGTCTGGGTGTTCTGGGTAGTATTCTGGAGTGAATTCCGTTGCTTTGATGCTCAGGAATTCCTTAGTTTGAGACTAGGTAATTGGTATGGTTGTCTGCAGTAGAACGTATACAGTACAGTGGGAAACACCTGGTTTAAAGGTATAATTCCGAAAGTGGTCCCCATGGCCCCCTAGTGGGCGCTGAAGAGTTCTAAGGAGCTTTGGAAGCAATTGAGGGACGTTGGTGCTGTCCATGGGGTGGTAATCCCATTAGAGAAAGAAACCTGAATTATCTATACAAAATACTCTACAATATACAATTTTCGTTCCTTGTGATTTTTATTTAAAGTGAATACAAAAAATACGTGTTCTTCATTATTTACTGTGGCAAGCCAAAAAGTCATGGAACCTATGGTACAAATGAAGTTACCCAGCAGCAACACGCTGGAATCCATGTATGATGCCCTCAATAGTATTCTCCCAAGGAGGCGAGCGTCGGCCAGTGCTTAGGCGGCCGATGTAAGCTACTGTAGGGGTTAAGGCATTGCCGCCTACCGCTTGTTGCCACGCCTTTACCAGGTACCTGGTGGATGAAGAGTTGGAAATTATTAATTCACTTTTTAAAGATACATTGTATAAAATAGATGGTGGTAGATCTGGTCACATGTTATTGGACAGAATCTGCAAAACCAAGCCAACTCGTTCTGCACATACTTCTTATTTGTTAGTCAAGTTTTAAATATTGAGTAATATTTCTATTTATTTATATACAACAAATGTGTTGATCATATAATGAAATTACTTGTACGGAAGTAGTGTGCAACTTGGTATTTTACTCCCAGAAAAATGTAACCAGCCTCAAATTTTTGCTAGATATAAGCATGAAAGAAAGAGCATTGCAAAATAATAAAAGAAAAAATATTGTGACGTACATTTTTTATTTATTTATTTAAAACAAAAGTGTGGTAGATATGTTAAATTAATTATCAGCAACACTGCGATATTAAAAAAAGTCCAAAAAGCAGCAACACTTAAACGCTAAAATATACAAAATCTCAATTCTAATCGGCTAATTAAATTGCAACAAGAATGACATTGACATCTGATCTGTCAATATTTTTTATGGCATTGGCATCTATGGCCGACAAGTGTATGTAAGTATTTATTGTTCTTACCTAGCAGTCTGTAGTAGCAGTACAGTGTTCTCTCCCTCATAAGTGCAGGCTGCGGTAACTAAGCCATACATGATGGGCAGATTCGACGACTGCATGTAGCCGTGTCCACCGCATGCCAGACGACAGCGTTCAACGCAGTCAGCGGCGTCTGCTGTCGTTACTGCTTTTAGGCAACATGAGAGGGCATGCAGCTGAAACATTACGATATTACTGTTTTAGTGATTGTTGGTTCTTTATAGTTTTTAGGCAACTTATGAGGGTATGCAGCTGCATTTTTTAGAGATTTTCGTTAATGACTGCTTTCAGGAAACATGACAAGGTTTGCAGCTGAAATGTATTTGGAATGTTTGCAATTTATTAAAATGTAATAATAAAAAAATCAACTGACGGTTCAAATAGTTGAAGCTGTTCATATTGATGGAAAGAATGATTCTTTAACAATCTCATAAGCTACTGTGAGTCATCGTTCGCTTGATAACAGTCAAGTTTAGTAAAAATAAAATTTTTACATCTTATATATAACGTACGTAGCATATTATTAGCTATAGTTATGTTTTATCGAGAATACAACTACCATTTATTTGCATTGTTCTCCCTTTCCTTTTATTTTATTTTTATTTGTATGTTGATATACCCACATCCGTGCGATATCGACCAAGGTTGCCAACTGAAAATCAGCGCGGGGTATACTTTGCCCTGCAAATGCTGAGGTGGTGACCTATTCGACGGGGCATGCATAGTAGCATACAACGTTTATTGTTTTTTGTCAATCCTGATTTTTACTCTGTTTCTTTTTTATATTTTTATTATTTTTTTTTTGTTTCATGTTTTTTTAACTGTTTACTTTTTTATGTATTTGCCTTCGTCGAATAAATGATTTTCTATTCTATTCTATTCTATTCATTGCAAATTAGTGCGCTATACAAATGGTGTAAGATATAATTTTCAACAAAGAATTTTAACAGATTGTATTAGATAAATAAATAAATATTAGATATCACATAAGTTGATCTGACCCCAAAGTAAGTAACTAAGGCATTTGTTATGGAAATCTGAAACAACGACGGTACCACGAACATCCAGGACGGAGACAAAGTAAAAAAGTAAGTTTTTCTACATTTACCCGGTCGGGGATCAAACCCTGGACCTCAAAAATGGTGACACCGTGGAAACTAGTGTGCAAGCCACTCGGCAACGACGACCGTAAAAATCATATTATATTAGCTCAGTGTATGAAGCAGGTGTACATTATGCCAAAGCTAGAGTTTTACAGCCATCGAGTATATAACCAGAAAAAGACGACGAAATAAGGGCCATAATATTCCTGGTAACACATTCGCGATAAAGCTCTTATAAATATCAATTCTCGTTTGCACTCAAATATAGACAGGCCAACTACTGACCTGTGTGTACGTCTCCGTATATTCCAAAAAATATTCTGTATTTATCTAATAATGCCGTGTTGTTCCATACGGTGGTGTGGGAAAAATAGCAAAACATCTAATTACAAAACAAACGGAATCAAATTTCATCGATAATTAAATATTAAATATGTAATTTAGCAATTCTCGTCCATTATAGCAAAGCTCAAGTTAACTGGTCGATTTGAAGTGAAACAGTTGACGACACCCATTGACGACACCCGTCAACTGAATCGAACTCGGGCTATCCAATCGGAGCGCAGTTGTCACAGTAACGATATGGCAGAATAGTTTTCAAACAAATTAAATGACATTTCGCCTCTATTTCTGGTTATATACTCGATGTTTACACCACATAAATACCTCAGGCAGCCTTTCCATGTCTCCAGTCTCCAGCTCAGCGGTGACATTGTTGTACATAGTCCAGATCCAATCGGCGCTGAGCCGGAAGGCGTGCACAGACGCGATTCCAATTAGCAGTTTGTGCTGTTGCGTCACGTAGTCCAGAATCTGGGGCTCTGGTTCACTGTAAGAAATAGGTTTTACTGTAGTCATCTGTCGTCCGCTAAGTAAAATGTGGCTAACTGACAAAGTATGTTTTTAGATATCATAAAAAGCCATAACCCAGTTTTAGAATATTGAAATTGTTTAATGACATTTCAGCTATGCAACGTTAGGGTAAGTTTTTTTATCTGTAATTTTAACTGTTTTTACTCCGGGTTTCGATTCACGTACCGAGAGAAATATTTGTACGGCCTACATTTATTTCTCTCGTGAATCGTGTAATTTGTGGTTGTCTATGTGTGTGTCCATGGTACCCGCGATACAGGGTTTCCCTAGTGCGGGGTTATGAGTGTGTGCGCGTTATTGTTGTTTAATCATGCGCCAGCCAATCACACCAATAACTTGGTCTCAAAGTAAAGAATTCCGTGTACTATGAGCACCGGAGGAACGGAATTCAGTTTGGGGCACTTCCCAGAACACCCAGACCGGAACCAATTTAGAAAAATTCATTTTCCAAAAATGGAGTACAATGCAAACTGTTGGGCCATCGAGGTCGTCAAAATATTTAGGAAGTATTATAGGGACATTCCTCCAGGATTTTTTTCCTATATAAAGTTTTTTTTAAATACTAGATTACTAAAACGTCATAAACAACAATTTTTTTTTCCGCAATTTTTGACAAAATACGATAAATTTACCAAAAATAAAGTTTTTTTTTTACTACTTGACACCTTTCAGATCTGTATTTGTTACGAAGGTAGTAAATTCCAACGCGCAACGTCCTCTCCGACGACTGTGTCGCGGGTGCCATGGACACACACACATAGACAACCACAAATTACACCCAACTCACGAGATAAATAATTGTAGGCCATACAAATATTTCTCCCGGCCCGGGAATCGAACCTGGGACCTCTGCGTGGCAGTCCGGCGTGGTAAACGTTCGGCCACGGAGGCAGTTTATGTTGTTTATGATGTTAGTAATATAGTCCTGCGGGGTTGTTAGTATTTTACAAATAACCTTGTATATTTCTGATCCAGATGGAGACGAAGCGACATTTTGTAATATTTATTGCATTGAATTGATGTTTTTACTACCATATTATTCATACATTTTTCACCTCTCTAGCTCGGAAAGGTTACCTTTCTCATTAGAAATCTGCGCGCAAAAGCGTTTTTTCCACGCTAGCGTGGAACACGGCTTTTGAAATTGGAACTTGACCATGGACTGTGGTGCACCTAATTTTTTCTTTCGATGAAAAAACAAAGATGACACATTCAACTAAGCGATTTGTCGTACATTATTTATGGAAGATAAATACGTTGGCATATTCTATTCTTATTATTATTGACATTTAATTGACAACGGTAACTAATTTTCGATTAATGAATGAATAAACCTAATTTGTTATAGTTCAACTGTTTTTCTTTCATGTACGATTTTCCTCGCTATAGTGAGGTGGAAGTTCGTTTGGAAGTGTGTTTCGTTCGGCAGCAAAGTTGTTTCGCGTCTCGTGGCTTGAAACCCTCGCTGCGCTCCGGATTCTATTTTTTTTAATTACTCGTTAGACTCTTTCGCTTGTTCAGGTTTCAATACAAACACTCGCGTCAAACAATAACCTTGCAGCCTTGCATAACAAAGAACTATTATGTGAAAGTTCTCCACCTATTTTGGTGTTATACAATCATCACATAAACAACACCTGTTCATGATCTACATAATGAAGAACAAGTCATACTACTACTAATGTATATTTCACAGTCATATAATATATACTTTTTTACAAGTTTTAGAGTACATATAAACATGTCAAAATTTATTATTAACGGAAGTTTGTAAGTTTGAAAAATGTTTGTGGTATCCTGTAATTGGCGTAGTTGTTTGGGATTGTTTATCTTTCAAATTGTTAATATATTGTAAGCTGTTGGATGCACGAAATGAAATAAATAAATAGATCTCGTTTGTCGAAAAACTATGTGATTATTATTAATGTCAAGGTAACTTAGCCAAAAAAAAAACAGAATTGTTATTATTGATATAAAGATCGATATCGGGTACCTGCTGGATTCAGACGGATCAAAGAAACTTTTCTCTGTATTTGTTCGATATTCGTATTAACAATGACATTGTGTAAATTGCTTCCGTCTTAAAGGTATTTCGTATTTGTAAGCAAGTAAGCCAGCTGATATGATGACGAAGCCAGCAAGTAATATACACTAGACTGGTAAGTATAGGCTGTAGTTGTGTGTGGGAATTTGTACTTACTTAGGTTTAGGTTGCGATTGCCTTCTAACAGCAGAGTAGCGCGTGGCTACGGTGACGGCTTTGGCCATATAGTTGCACATGTCGTTCACGATTACCACTCGCACGAACATCATGGTGCCGTATGTCAATTTTGAGCTGGGCGCGTTCTGGTATGTGCCGTCCTAAATGAAATGAAAATAGATAGGATTTACTACAATTAGTCAGGTTGGCATTTTAGTACTCTTAAAAACACTACGTTTGTTATATAATGCTATGTAACAAATCCGTAAAAAACCTGCAAATCAGAAAAAAAAAAATGTTTTAGACCGGAATGAAACTTATTATTTAGAAGTTTAAAATCCATTTTTATTTTTTACTGTACGTTATGTTTTAACAATATCTCTGTAGATGAGCAGTAAAGGACCTTAAATGCTTTTTTTTGGAATTCCTTTAATGGCTAATTATTTAAAGTAATCGATAGGATAATTTGATAATAATGAAATCGACCCCTCCTACGTAAAGTATCGTATGTCCAAATTGCCAAGTTTACAGGGGAGCGTTTGAAAGTTTTAAATTCACTGAAATGAGCGTAACACGTGACTTTAGCATTTCTAGTTTTATTCGGCAAAACTCGTTACTCACATAGAATGATCATCTAAGAAATCGTCGTAGATCATATAAGATATCTAGGATTTTATAATGCTCTGTCTAAGTATGAGCTTTGGCGAATAAAACTGAGAAATGCTAGTCAAATGTTACGCTCATTTCAGAGAATTCAGAACTTTAAAACGCTCCCCTGTAAACTTGGCAATATCGACATACGATACTTTACGTAGGAGTCGAAATCTCTCCAATGAAGATTGGGATCTTGCAATTAAAGACGTATATGCAGTGTTACAGATAACAAGCGCATTGACAATACCAGGTGCATCTTCGATCCTCTACCCAAATCGAACAGCAACTTACCTCTAAAATCTTAGAGTTCTTCATCAACATATGCTCTCTTGGTATCCTAACTTTCTCGAAACCAAGAAACCCGTTGTTGGTTCCGTTCATTCCCAATTTGGCTCCGATCTCGCCGACTTTAATGCCCGGTAGGGGCATGTGGGTTTCTTCGTCGCGAAGTTGAACGATGAACGCGTGGATGCCGTGACATTTGCCTCTTGAGTACAGTTGGGCCATTACTATGCAGTAGTTTGCCGTGTGTGCCACTGAAATAGAAACAAATGGGTAAATTTCACAGATTTCTTATAGGTGGCGCCATGGCTAAAAAGTCGTTAAAAACCATATACTAAGATACGACAACAAGCACATAGAAAAATTCGTGAGGTCCGCTGGTTCGTTCCGTGGCTTAGTTCCCGGCTCGAAGGTATTTTTCTAAGTCTTCGATCTTTGTATTAATAATTATCACATACCAGTGGAGTAGTTCCACAAAAACAAGGGCAAACATTCTGACATTCAACAAAAATTTCAACCTTTAAACCTGCAACAGGCCATAGAGCAATTCCATGATCTGCTGCCTCCATTTGTAGCTCAGTTGTTAAGAGAAAAGTGCGGCCGCAGCTGGTTCGAATCTACACTGATCGAAGCCTTTTAGTCTACATTTTTCTTTGTTTTGTCGATCTTTGTATTAATGATAATAACGCACTAGTGGCGTATTGTCACAAGAAATACACGAATCGGTCATTCTTGGACTAGTGTTTACTACTTAATTTCCGTGGTAAATTTTACTATGTAAGTATTCGGTTTTATTACCGTGCAATAAATATTATTTAACATTCGGGTATTGTATTATAAAAAGAAACCAGCTGGGATAGATGACATCCTTAAATCAGATAAGGTTCCACAGTGTCTGAAGACCCGCTTGTTTAATCAGTGTGTTCTGCCATGGACGAGATGAGACATGGACGCTTGCGCAGGAGACTGTATACAGGTTGAGAGTTGCACAGAGCGCCATGAAGCGCGACATAATTGGCATCAGCCTTGTAGTCCGAGTTCCGAACGTTGAGATCCGACGACGGACGAAAGTACAGGATGCTGGAACTCGGATCATGCGCTCAAATGGGACTGGGCGGGACACCTAGCAAGGCAAGATGACAGGTGAAGCAGAACACCCGACTGATTAGTGGCCGAAAATAGGCAAAAGAAGTGTTGGGCGCCCTGTTGCAAGGTGGGTTGACGACATAGTACGCGTCGCGGGGTGTCAATGGATGCAGCTAGCAGTTGACCGTGGTGGATGGCACAAACTTCGGGAGGCCTATACCCAGCAGTGGGTGAAATCAGGCTGAGGATGATGATGATTGTATCGTGAAATATTATTCAATAATTACACGATAATATACTTCTATATCTAAATAATAAAAATTGTCACGGATGGTAGTTAAAACATCATGAGATTGAATCAAATAAATATTACAATGGCAGTTTTTTTACAAAATATAGATATCAAGGATAATACAAATTGCTAAGCTTTTATTTAAAATTTTGTTAATACAATAAAACCATCATAATTAAGAGATAAATTTTAGTTTTGATAAAAAAATTTGATTCATAGGACGATTTTATCATTATATCAAAAGACATTGTCATTTGGAATAATCGATTATTATAATCTATACAGTTTTAATGTGTACTCTGTGTACTTTCGATGGATACCAAATGCATAAAAATTGAAGAACCAGTTTGCATAACATACGTCACCGAGTCGAAATCAAGGAGTATTGTCATTTTTTAAACCGACTTCAAAAAAGGAGGAGGTTCTTAATTCGACTGTATTTATCTTTGTACGTATGTTACGCGGTTACTCCGGCATTTGTGAGCTGATTTTGATGATTCTTTTTTTGTTGGAAAGATGGCACCTCAGTATTGGTCCCATTGAATTTTAAGAAAATATAGGATGAATTCAGTTTCGCGCATTTTCCGGTAACGGATTTCAATCCAACTTGGCAAAAAGATGTAATTCCACTTATGAGGTCGGTTTCTTCTTATAAAACAAGTTATTAAAATGTACATTTGCACGAAACTCTATGTAAACGAAGTAAGGTACGTACACCTCAAGCTGGATGGGCGCCTATACATATATGTCTGTGAAAAATAATTTTGAACAAAACAGATTGCAACTTGTATCCAAAATCGAGATTTCTTTGGAGTAGGTCTCAGAATGGGGTCAACAGAATCTTGTCAAATTTAACCCCGCAAAGACAGGCGTTCACCGCTAAAAAATACCCACTTATAATAGCGCCTAAGTTCCAGAACATCTTTACCCTTTTCTCCTTACCATCTCTAAGAGTATTGGGATACTTGGATTCGACATCACGAACGAAGTCCAGTTCCAGGGTCATTTGGAGAGCAAAGCCACACTGGCTTCCAAAAAGCTCGGAGTGCTCAATAGAGCGAAGCAGTATTTCTCACCAGGTCACAAACTTTTGTTGCATAAAACAAAAGTACATACATGTCTGTGAAAAATAATTTATCATTTTCTCTTTGAATGAGTTTTTCCATAACGTAATACGATTCAGGAAGTAACCATGTATTTTAACTATTTATTAACCACACACAACAATAGAAAACAGAACATATAACAATATCAACAGAGCAGTAACAGTGGGTGTAGTGCTTGTAGATTATTGTATAATAGTAGTTTTGTAGAATAATCTACACCAACTAGAACTTGTCCTACGTCTCATCTGGGTACAGGATGATATAGGCTTTACTACGGTACGCTGTCTAAGTATAGATAGGTACTTGGGTAAGATGTTACAGCTGGATTATTATAATATTTTTCTGACGTGTAGTGTTATGAATATGGTGAGATAATTATTGTGTTACAATGGTGCTGGCATGTCTTGCGTCGCATCAGAAGCACCCAGTACTATATTGCGACGCGTCAAAGCCTTGGACAATCTAAAATATTTATGAAATTTTTCAGTATCACTCAAAAGCTTTTTAAAGAGACATTTCAGTCTCTTTTTTTCTGTTCACTGAATGAACCCAATCTTCTGCTTCTTTCTTGATTTTTTAAGAAGAGTTCCCAAAACCATAAATTGAATATTTGCTTTATAATCTGAATTAGAATTAGTTGTTACATGGGAATGCGTTTGGAACGTATGAACTCCCTGAGAGCCACCACGGTATTGATTCACAATGTTGTAAGAAAGCAACATAGAATGATATACAGATGTGAAAGCCCGCCATTACAACACGATTCATCAGACAAATATAAATCTAGCTTAATTCTGATTTTCCCCTGTTTCTTTTTATGTCATCATCATTCTATTTAAGAGCCAGGATCTTGTCGGTGCAGCCTCCTCCACTCCACATGGTTTATAACCTCATTGACCTCTTTATGACTAATCGGTTTACTATACGTCATTCTTAGTCTTCCTGTCTTTCTTCTCCTTTCTATCTTCCCCTTAATTATCATTTTCACACTCTTTGTCATAAAAGACTCACTGTATAACACATGACGCAGTTTTAAAGTTTGACCGAAGCGCAGCTCCCCACGGCGTTGTTAAGATCCTCCCAAACATGTACACACAAACATACCACCTTTTATACCTCGCCTGGGGAGATACAACTCCTGAGCATAAAGAAAAAATGGTGGTGTATACTCACGTCCGCCAGGCCACCATTTGTAGGAGGTGAGCGTGGGACTGTGCAGGACGAACTCCTTGGTGGAAGGGTCGTAGGTAGCCGTCGTCTCCAGCCCACGGATGAATGTACCGTGACCCAACTCCGTCTATGAATCGCGAATTTTTATTTGAAATTAACAAAGTTTTCAAGTATTCAAACATTGCGACTCATCTGAAGAACAAAGTCCGTTGTGATTATGTAGCGAGAAGAGAATAGGTACATTATGAGAATCATTTCGTTATTCAAACAAAGGCCCACGTAAAGGTGTTTAAAAATGTGATTGGATTTTTAAATCTATTTAATCTAATAGTCTTTACGAAGCCCCCCCCCTGGGGCTATCGGATACCTTAAGAGTTGATACTACCTCAGCTCGAATTCAAATTTTTCCCGTACTAATACTGTTCATGTTGCCTGGGTCGAGCGGCAGGGACCCTGGGTTTATTTCATAATTTATTTTTCTACAAAGAAATCAAAGCCCATTGTAAAAATATATATCGTGTAGTATACGCGTTGTATTTAGTTCAGTTGATTTAAAAAAAATCATTGGTCACATACCAATGATTTTTTTAAAGGATCTATTGAATACAGCTGTTTTCTTCGAAAATTTCCTGAGGTTGTATCGACTCTCAATCACATGGTAAAACTGAATAGACTATTTATTATACATTGAATTCTCACCATATTTACAGAGGTCATTCTATATCCAAAACTAAACCCAAATAACTGAAAAAATAAATCGAAAAAAAAAAAATTTATTAAATTCTTATTTTTTATTTAATTGCGGTAACCACGCTTGACTTGCACTGCACGTGCTACAGGTACCGGCAACCATTTGAACAATGACCTATGCGCAGAATATAAGCATTTTAGATTTATGTGGTGGTAGGGTACGGTAGGGACGGGGGGAAGTATCGTATCGAGCGCGTGATTGGTAGATCATCAGTCGACCTTCCGTATTGCGTCTACGTTCCGCTGACATCGCGCATACGGTCTAGTTTCTCACAAAATGCCATGTGGTTTGGTATGTAAACAAGAGTTATGTAGTGGAAAAAAAACCGCTTCCAGTTCACCAGACCCTGCATTACCATCAAGTTCATTCTTATGGCATGATGTGAAATATTTAGTTTATGCAGATTACGAGTGTCGAAGAATTGCGTTGCAAAAATCGTCTTTGGTTTCTTTCTGCTTTTTCTGTTGTGAAGAATGTGCTATGCTGAAATGAAACTCTGTACGTGTGGATGGCTCCGGTACGGAGCCTGCCACCAGCTGTGGAGCTAGGTACTTCTAACACTACTTTCATGTAACCTAAAGTTGGTAAGTAATAAATCTAAGTTACAAAAAATCTTTTTCCAGTCAATTTTTCTAACTAATGTAAATAATTAGTCAATTATAACAATACTAGTACATAAACATAATTTTAAAAATAGGTAAATAAGCGACCGAGAAAGATTGCGTATCGCTCGGTGAAGCGAGTGATACGTAAAGGCGGGGTCACTGTCCTCCGCGGTGAATACACTTGGGGACAATTTTACAAAACTTTACTAGATACAATTAGCCAGAATATTGAACAGAATATATTTTTAGGTGATTTAGCATTATTTCTATTATTAATTTCTTAAACATGGCGAGAATGCAAATCAACACACTGTATAATGACAAAGTTCTATAAAAAAAAAATAGAGCATCCAATCGAAATCACACATAGATACATGATTTTGAATAATGGCTTTAATATGACAACTTGCTTTAGTAAAGAACAAAAGAAAATTTAAGCCGGGTCGTGCTCATGGGCAAGGAACCCAGGAGGCTGATAACATTTCCCCTTTGGATAGCTATGGTTATTCTCTGAAGGAAGTAGCTGTCGACATGCTTTTTTTTAATACCTAGTGACGGGACGAACGAATCGTACGCCTGATGGTAAGCTACACGCCTGTCCATAACAGTTGCAGATCTTCAAATCGCAAAGATCTGAGGGACACTAACACTGCGCCCGTCACCCCGAGACATAAGTTGACAAGACCCACGTGCCAGTAATTTGCCAGTAATGCTAACATTACTACTTGGGAAATAGGCACGGTGGCAGTACTTCCTTGGACGAACTCAAAACTAGCTGGCGACCTTCTGATCACCGGGGTTTTCATCGAAGCGAACTGAGACCTCCTTACAGAGGAATTACATCTGATGTATTAATATTTCGGGAAAGAAGGGCGTAAATTAAACTAGAAAATTTATTGCAGTGTGACTGTTTCAGTCCGTATCTTAATATGTCTTTATTAACTACGTTTACATAATGAGGTTATTCCTTGGGCAAATAACGAATGTGTGGACAAAATACCCAACTGCATCAATAACCCATTTCCAATTTAAAAAAATAGTTTTTACGCCATTTTTTTCAGTAGTACCGATACATATATAAAAAATATGATAATATAAATGTGTAAAAAAGTCGCACTCAAACAATCTGTAGTGGCGAGGATGCATGCAGATAACCCTTTGGCCTAAATAAACTTAACAATGTTTTTTCAGATAATTATTATTTTGTTATCAATTATCATATAACATTGTTTTCAGTCTTAACTCAATGAGTTAGTCGAGTTTCGATTCGTTTAAATTTCCTTCATCTCAATCAAATTTTTATTTAACTTTATACAAACCTGAGCATAAGTCCCAATAATATCCAAATTAAAAGCTCTGCCTATCCAGTAAGCTTGCTGTTCTACCGTCGCCTGGCCCATCAGGGTTGGTATGAACATCACATAGTGTAGTGTAAGTGGAGAACCGTCTTGGAGTATGGCCGAGCCGAGGGTGCCACCAAGCACTGCCCTGTAGATATAAATTAACATTTATATTGAGATGATGAAAACCCTAAGGGCGCGTTTATTTGACACGAATTTCATGGCGCTCACGTCGCCGCGCAGCGACCGTGTGCATCTAACTGTAATGGCAAAATACACTCTATTTATTTTAGCTTTTACTTTTTAACTTAAATGAGCGTCCCGGATGCGCAGGCGAACCTAGCTCGTCTTTGGTCTACGCTGCGGCCGAGCGGCGTCCTCGCGGCTTTCGCGACGTTTGTATTGTTCCGAGGTATTTAAATATTGTTGCCTAGTAAATAGAATTCAGATTCGCCAGTAATGTGCGTGAAAGCGTGGTAACTGGGCGGTCACTATAACACGGACACATATAATATTTTTCACTTCTCATGCTCTTAAAGTTCGTATTTATGCTGGGTGTAGGCTGCATAAAAATAGGATTTTATGCTCTAGTGCATAAAACAAGGAAAAACCAACACATTAAATATGTCTAATTGTTGTAACTTTACATTCAATTTTAATAAAAAATCGATTATTTCTAATATTGCTGTTTAATTTCCTCGCAATCGAAGTGAAAAGCAGAGTGTATAACTCGTTCATAAAACTCATTTTACCCTCGATATACTCGTCTCGGGTACATTGTCGCGTTCTATGCACTTGTTGTACAATCTACTATATAACAATGTACATACGTAAATAAATTATAACAACAGAAGCAAGAAAAGACAGATAGGAGCAGAGATGGCCAAGCCCTCGGGTTTAACCTGGCGGTTTGGTTACGCCGGGTTCAAATCGGGTTAAAACCCATTAACGCCCAAAAACGAGGCCAAAAACTAATATTTGTTAAATTGAATAATAATAAGAATAGCTGGGTAAATAATAATAAAGGCAATAACGCAATTAGTAATCAACGCCGTAACATTTACAATTTAGTCATTTTTGTCAAAATTTTATCTTCTTTCACAATATATCGATAAAACTATCGACAGCAACTACAACACTATTTAAAATTTTATGAAAACTGGCAACCCTAGAAATGTCATTTTGCTCCGTCTTCAAAAAAGACCGACTACGTTACACAAAAGATACAAAGTTCATTATGATGTACGTACATTTCGTTACACAAAATAGCTTCCCTTCCATGGCAATGTAAATTGAACCTAAGGTGGGACTGACAGCAGCACTGTGATTCGCAAAGCATTGTATATGCAGAGGAAATGAAAAATATATATATAATCGAGGAAATAAATCTTACATATAATTTTCCATCCCCGCACTATCCTCTTCTTGCAATCGACGAATCAATTTAAATAGTCCACAAGACTTCTTGATGGCCCTCTCATACTTTTCTTTGTGGCTTAAGTATTCATTAGGGACGTCATCAATGTGCAAGCCTTCTTTGAGTACCATCTCCTCTGAAAATGTTAGGATATTACAAAGCGGGAACAGAATTAATTTAGGAGCAATGCGAGAATTTTAAAGAATCAAATTGATGATAACTTTTGTCAACATTTCTATTGCAAACATATTGTAAATTATTTTTTCGACTTATCCGAAGAACAGAGTCCGATGTGTTTATACAACGAAAAGAGGATAAATACATAATCTCGTTGTTCAAAATAAGACCTAGCTCTAGGTGTTTTAAGAATTTAATGTATTACTTCGTTTTGGAAATATAAAATCGAGCAACGGCCGATCTGATATCCACAGTTAAGAACAGCGCGCGAAATGTACAATGTTCTGAGAATAAGCAATTTAAAAATTAAAATTTTTGAAGTCGGTTAAAAACTCGGACAGCTTGTCCAGCTGTATATCATTGCAGTTTTGTTGGGTAATGTGTTCCGTTATTAATTGTTTGAGATCACTTTACAGAAAAAAGGTATGATGAGTTTAGACATACAGTGTCAGTTATTATGTTAAATAAATATTTAAAATTTCGTTTCTTCATGATTATCTGTCGTACTTAATAAAATAGTTATTGTTATGTTATATTGCTCCATGATGTTTTATTAAAACATGTATTCACAAAATTATTACAGAATGCGTTCATGTTATGTGAGACTGTTTAATGTTCATGCCATAACAGACATCTGCAGACTGTAAATATTCTAAATGTAGTTTATGAATTGAATTAATATGTATACATATGTAAATGAATTTTTTATTTTTTTAACCGACTTCAAAAAAAGGAGAAGATTCTCGATTCGTCTGTATGTTTTTTTTGTATGTATGTTACGCGAAAACTCCGCCATTTGTGTACAAATTTTGATGATTCTTTTTTTTGTTGGAAAAAAGGTACCCCAGATATGGTCCCATTTCAATTTCAAGAAAATATCCCTCCTCTAAGGGTGGCAAACTAGGGAATGAATAACTTTTGAGGTCGGTTTTTTAACCGGAGGTTAGGTTATGGATATACAAAACAGTTTACATTCAGTGGAACATGTTTGAGAGACTATTTAAGGACTCAATGTAGAATGTACTGGCATATACTATATTGTATAAAAGTTCCTAAATAAACAGATTATAAAAAAATAGAATGTAGACTTAATGAACCTAATGAAATGTAAACATTACATTTGCATAAAGATTTTGAAAAAAGACGATTTAGTGAGTTTACAGAATTAAAACTAATGCGAATAAAGATTAACGCAGATATTAATTTGACAGTATTAATGAGAAGACGAGTCAATTGAGAACATTGGTACGAATTCTACAAAGATTGTTGTTGAAAACATCAATGTGAACTCCAAGTACTGATATTAATAAATCATTGTAGCTTCGGCACATTCTGGTCAAATATAAAAAGACATGTTATTTTTATAATCATTCAACACGAAGGTTTTTAATTTAACTAATTACATATTAATAACACATTTAGTAAATAATCAAAAATTTTGGGCCAGTGAAGAAAATTAATTTGCTACTCCGCGAACCCAGTGAAGGTTAAATCGTGCAAAATAGCTCTAGTGCTATAAGTGTTGAATATTTTTTCAGGAAAATAAACTGCATTAATGATTGTCAAGTATTTTGTTGACATACTTTTCAACATAACTGCAATAGCAACGGATAAGATAGTATCTTTTTTCAACTGCCTCTGTGGCCGAACGGTTACCATGCCGGACTGCCACGCAGATCCCCCGTTCGATTCCCGGGCCGGGAGAAATATTTGTATGGCCTACATTTATTTCTCTCGTGAGTTTGGGTGTAATTTGTGGTTGTCTATGTGTGTCCATGGCACCCGCGACACAGGGTTTCCCTAGTGCGGGGCTATGTTGAGTGTGTGCGTTATTATTATTATTATTTTTTAGCAAAAAATTGGTTCCTTTCATTAGTCATAGTTTTATTTAAATTATAAAATAAATTACCTTATTTGACATGATTGCATGTCATTGTATTGACAATAGAAAAAATGCAAATAAATAATAAAACAAACATTTCAAATAGGTCATAGGTACATAGCCCTTGCAGTTAAGCTGTAATGATCACGATCACATTAAACTTAAAAAAAGTACCTAAACCACATATTATTTATATGTATTGTCATTGACTGTATTGTATAATTACATAAGTGGTATTGTAGTGGTGTCATGATGACAAATTATATATTATTATTCATGAAATAAAAAAATAAGTTCCTTGTTGGCCAAACAGTTCGCACTACAGGCACTGGATGAGGAAGTCCCAGGTTCGATTCACAGTAGGACCAATTTGGGAAACTTTACTAAATCAGTTTTAGTCTAGGGGTACTGATTAGTGCCCCAGATCGAATTACATTAAATTTAGTACAGGGCACTCTTTAGTTTGCGATAGAGTAATTGGGTGTAGTTGTCTAGCACAACATTTGCTTTATTAACAATAAAAATATTGTCTATGCATACATTCATCATCATAGACAAAGTCAAATCATATTTATTGCATATGTAATTTAAAAAAATTACAGTTAAAATCATCATGTTGATTAAACTCTACTAGGTCTCTTTCATAAGGCAGATACCTCAACCCTAGGGGTTGCTCGTTGTAAATGTACATTTGAATACATTTATCATTTGCAATGTCGATTTCAAACATCTTACATCGAAAACATGTGCAAGAGCCAAACGGGTCACTACCACAGATTTTTGTCATCCAATTATGCAGAAGCTGTATCTTCCGAAAAAAGTTCTTGTTTCACTATAGTTTTAAACCTTATAAATGGCAAATTTTGAATATAATCTGACAGTAAGTGGTAGATACTCAAACAATTATAGCATGCAAACAATAACTTAGAAGTGTACGTACTTTATGCCAATATGAAGATAATGCCTATTGAACTATGATCCTTGTGCTTATTACTCACTTTAGTGTTGTAGGTAGTACACACATAGATACAACATGTACACACAGATAAACAATACAGGAAAAGGAGAAATCTAGTCTTTTTTTGTAAAAAATGTATGATCTAGGTCTTGTACAGAGAATGTTTCGAACACACTCAGAAAGAAATGCGAGAGGACAGCGCTATGTAGTGCTATGCAACTCTACGTAACGTTTTAAACATGTTCTACACATCTATGAAGCAATGGGTTTTGTGGTTTATATGTGATGACCAGTGGTCGGAAAAAGGTGTTCCATATGTGAACTGGCAACCAATACTATCTCAATTTTTTAAAGATTTAACTTGTCAAAACCATTTTATACTATTTCATTCTCTGCAGCGTTACAATAAATTCCATTAATTTTAATAACATGTGTAATAAAAATATTTAAAAAGTACGTATTTTTATTTAATCGTAATTAAAAAACGGAGAGTGATCATCCTCATTACTTTTTATTCTCTGCTTTCAAGTAAGAGGTTGGTGATCTACTGCATTTTTTTTACATAGCACCTTTAGAATTACTTTAAAATCCAACTCAACTTCCTAGGTATCCTACAATGTATTATAAATGTATTAAAACCATTTCCGGAACTCGAAAATAGTAATTAATCAATATATGGCAGTTTTAACAACTCTATGTCGCTCCTTGTAGGCGTATCTGTACATGTATCTATACATGTGCAACACCTTTTTCCGACTATTGGTTATGACAGCTTAAAAAAGTCAAGGACTCTAGAAATATAAATCAGTAGAATTAGTCGAGTAATGACTAAAGAAAAGCATCACATGACTTGTTATTCCAAAGTACATTAAAACTATAAGTAGACTCTATTATTGAAAATTTACACTAAATAAATATGTACCCAGAAACACTTGTAATAATAATAACACAATTGTTGTGTTGGATAAAAACTTTTTTTCATTGCCTAATTTAAAAGATTTTAAAATGTGACATTATAGTAAATCTAAATTAGGTTGAAGCACAGAGAATATTATTTTAGTCAACAGCAAGCATATGTCTGTACTTAAAGGTACTGTGAAAGGTTTTTTTGTAGAAAAAATATTATTACTATATTGTAATGGTAATTATATATCTTACCTCTGCTTTTCCTTTCTGCGGTTTTGTCTTCACCTCCATCTATTAAATTTATTAGTTCAGTTACATTAAATGTGCACTTGTCTCGCTCCCTTTGTAAATCTGGGTTCACTTTTGTACTCATCTTTTTTGTTATGTACAGCGTACGACACGTTTACTTTAGAGAAAGGCGCTTGAGCAACTGCAAAAATTACAATGAACTCAGACGACTGAAATGATGTCTTACTGTTAAGTGATAATTATTGCGCGCTTCTGGTTGGTCAGATATCTTGAATAACAGGTTTATAGTAGAGGCAGTTTCCAATTTCCAAGTGACGTAGACAAACACAATGCAAAATATATCTGAATGTCTTCGGCCTAATATTCGTTTGTCAACATTTATTTACAGTGTAATTGTATTTGCTCCTGTTAATATTTATTTAAAAGTAATCATCCAACTTTCCGATCCCTCTTTGCGAATCATGCTTTATCGAAACTTTTAAAAATTTTTCAACTTTAATTAACTATATTGAAAAAATGGTTCAGTTGTAGGTAGGTATACTTACAATAATATCTCGCTGGAATGTATCTTTTTGGAATAAAACATAGAAAGACTACCTATTACCTATTCAAAAGGAAAATGTAAAAACTCGCAAAAACTTAAAAATTATAAAGTGTACATACTCTGCCTGCCGAGACGTGCGCAAAACAGTACCTCGAAAAGTAATGTCATATCACATCACATTTCTGTAAAAGTAATATTACTCTGTGATATCACTATTACTATTACCCACAACATCATACAATAATGTACAGATGTAGTGAATAATCCTTTCCTTTCGTATTTTCTCGGAAATGTTCGTTTTTGTCTTACTACTTCACTCGCACTCAGTACCCCTCGAGACAACGTAGGGAAAGGTCGCATTGCAAGAGGAAGTATCTATATAGAGTAGTTAATACCACAGAAATATATTTATGTTAGATTTTGTGATAAACTTCATGGACTCGTGTATTAATGCAGGCCACCTATATTTTGATAGACCTTTTACATGTCACTCTTGTCTGTCATTTTTGTAAATAATAAACATTGATTTTATTCGATCCACATTAACAATTTATAACAGACATGCCGAAAGCACTAAGAAAAGGGAAACGTTTAGATCGGCAAGCCTGCGAAGTTATTTTCAATATTTATTTATATTTCTTAACTGAAAATGATAAATTCAAACATACCAACTATACTGCTTACTTTTGTAAAGTCCAAAAACGAGTTTCGGAGGCCAGTGGAATTTCTCAACGAACAGTAAATAAAATATTGCAAAAAGAATACATAAATCAATCTACCTCCAATAGTCCGAAGTCGGCAAAGTTGGGTAGACCAAATAAATTATTTTGTCTAGGTCTTGACGATTTTGACTACAACGTTATACGCCGATTAGTGTATAATTTCCATTTGATATACAAACAAGTACCTACAATTAAAGCCCTGAAGTCCAAGTTATCCGAAGCCATAAATTTTAAGGGATGTGACTTGACGCTAAGAAAAATTCTTAGAAAAATGGGATTTCGGTACAAAAAAGTTGAAAACAACAGAAAATTACTTATCGAGAAAGATGATGTTCGTTTAAAAAGAGTAAAGTTTTTAGCCGCGATAAAAAAGTACAGATTGCAAGGGAGAGAGATTGTTTATATGGATGAAACATACATCCATACCTCACATTTGGCAGGTAAAAGCTGGGCTGACTCGTCAGAAAACGGAGTGAAACAGTTAATTTCTAAAGGACAACGTCTTATAATAGTGCACGCTGGTAGTAGAAAGGGGTTTATACCTATGGCATTGTTAATGTATCAGTCTACTGATAAAACAGGTGACTATCACAACGCGATGAACAATGAAAACTATGAAAAATGGCTTCGTAATCAACTCATTCCAAACTTAGCTCCACATTCGGTACTAGTAGTAGATAATGCTGCATATCATAATAAGTACGTAGAAAAACCTCCTAATTCAAATACCCGTAAGCAAGACATGATTGATTGGCTATCCAAACTTAACGTTCCGATTGATCCGTCATTAACAAAAATTGAAATATATGAAATTATTTGCAAGTACAAACAAGACTTTGTAGAATACTCTATAGATAAACTTATGAACGAATATGTACACAGCGTACTAAGATTGCCACCATATCATCCTGATTTCAATCCGATTGAAAACATATGGTCTCAAATAAAGGGATACGTATCCAAAAGAAACATCAGTATGAATATGACTACTGTGAAACAATTGGTACAGGAAAAGGTTAATATGATTGGTTCCGATGTTTGGGCCAAAGTATGTGACCACGCCATCAAATGCGAAAACGAGTACCGAAAACACGAACCTGAGTTGGAAAATTATATGGCTAGTTTTGTAATCAACGTTCATGAAAACTCTGACGATGATACACCAGAAAATAGTTCTGAATCTGACTGTGATATGGAAGTTGGAAGTATTGTTTCGCATCACACTGTCCACCCCGCTCCTCCTCCTCTTATCCCGCTGTCATAATCGAAGTCGTTCATCCAATCAGAAAATCATATTTATTTATATTAATTTCTCTGCTGGTTTGTTTTGTTTTATGTTGAGGTGTCTTTTTTGTTATGTCATAGTATTTTTAATTAATTAAAAAAATTAATTGTTATAAAACAGGTCTGCAAAATCCAACTGTAGTTTTGACTTATAGTTAGACTTTTGGGGTTCCAATCCTTATAGAATCATTAGATCATCCCAACCGGAATTTGGTTTTTATCAGTGCGTTTTATTGAAATAAAACGTCCTCGGTAACTAGTTATATTTTTGTTTACCTAACGAATTCTTTATATGATAGAATCGTGGTGGTTTTAACATCTCAGTGTAATATACGTCAAACGGGCAGTTTGACATTTGACATTGATAAATAAAGTATGCGATTTATTTGATACCTACACGTAATTTAATAATACAGTAATTCATAGACACATCGGCACCATTCGGGTGTTATCGTTGTTCCGAGTTTTGCCGATAGGAAAGGATTATTCACTACATCTATAACACACACAACCTAAAAAAAAAAAAAAACACCGACTAATTGACAACCTCCTCCTTTTTTTTGAAGTCGGTTAAAAAAGCGATGCGTTTTAAAACAACCTATAAAACGCGTTTCTAGAACATAAACTTGCATTATAAACAAGATCTACTTACATATTACTAGAGAGGATCAAACAAAAATTACGAAATATTACGAACCGTCTGGCAACCCACACTCACCCTGGTTAAATTTTACATTATAAATTGCCACGTAATCAAGCAATGATTAACAAGTTATGCAATTTCATTTTAAATGTCTACTGTTTAATTCGTTTACACCATCTAGTAAGTTGTAAAATAACAAATGCACTCCAAAAATCAGACGTTAATTATAAGTTGTTACATAACCTCACTTTTACTAAATCTCTTATAGCTCTGCTTTCAGTTCAATTCGCAGAATTTTCAGTGATGGTACATCAATACCTACGCAATTAACTGATACCACCTTCATGTTTTTACATCTTGGATTGATTGTATGAAAGCGTATCCATCTCCTTCTAGATTACCAAGAAAGATCGAAATATATTTAACCAAGCACAAGCACTGATTAACAAATTATGCAATTTCATTTTAAATTGTCTACGGTTCCATCCTTTTACACCATTTAGTAAATTATGAAATAATTGGGGTATTAATACAAACATCGTTCTACTGCAATATTCCAAATTAGATGCATTTACATTGCATTTCGCATAATAGTATTAAACAAACATCACTCCGTGATGTTCTAAGCATCACGCGTAATATAAGCATCACGTGTACTGTTTCAGGTAATATCACGCGGGTAATGTTTCGGGTAATGCATCACGCGCGTACTGTTTCCGAGCGATGCATCACGCGAGTAATGTGTAATGCTAACATTACGCGTGATGCTAACATTACGCGTGATGCTAACATTACGCATGATGCTAACATTACGCGTGATGTTAGCATTACATTGCATCATTGCATCACAGCATTGCATCACGCCGCGTACTGTTTCGCGTAATGGGTGTTAGTAGCGACACCTGGCAGCAGCGCTACGTAACACTACGGCACGGATAGCAATGTCCCATCAAGTAGTAAGTCGAAAATTTGCTAGGTGGCGCTATTAATATCGATATATACCCAAGTTCACCTCGTATGTGTAATAAAAAAACGATACATTACGAAATAATTCCTATACGCATCATAATAATTGTTAATTTAACTTGAATGATGGCGAGTGCGTGTGAGACTGAGATACTGTTATATATCTCGGATAATTTTCCGAGAGGTAATGGAGACGGGGCAGTCGGGGCCAAAATTTAATAAGTTGAGGTATGGTTTTAAAAAAAGGGTTGTATATCTAAAAGCCACCTATAAGAAAAATGAGATTTAAGATGATCTCACACAGTGACAAATCCTCCACCAACCACACCATCACCAACTCTTGTTGGCTCCATCGTTTTCGTTCAGTAACTTCAACATACGCACTGTCTTCTCCTTAGTCTGCGCTTCAACTTTTGAGTTTTGTTTTGACATTTGGCGGAAATCAAAGTCAACGTCAAATGTGGGAAAATTAGAGGAAAAATATTGCAAACATTTCCGGAAATCATTTATTTTTCTGAAAAATACATATGATTTTTTTAATGGAAATTTTTCCATGACCCAACACTGAGCGAGATTAACTGAGAACCCCGGAAAGATTTACAATTTACATTCATACTTTATTGTAACAAGAAAACACGTGATTTTTTTTGGTTAGCATGGCTGTTGGCTGAGATCGCCAAATTTCGTAGAAGTTCCAGTGATGATATAACAATACATAAGCTATTTATTATTATCACCTTCAACTTTTACATCTTGACCCAAGATTGTATAAAAGCGTATCGATCTCCTTCTAGAAATATTGTAATATTATATTTAATCAAGTATTGATTAACAAATTATGAAATTTCAGTTTAAATTGTCTGTCTACGGTTTATTTCAATTACACCATCCACCAACCCACACCAACCACCATAGTAAGTTATTAAATAATTTGGGTGCTAATACAAACATCGTTCTACTACAACATTCCAAATTAGATGCATTAACATTGCATTACGCATAATATTACTATTACACGAGATGTCTCATAAACAAACATCATTCCGTGATGTTACCGTTACAACGTCACTCGCATTACTTAGACTATAAACATCACTCCGTAATACCACCATCACGCGTACTGTTTCAGGTAATACATTACGCGAGTACTGTTTCCGAGCGATGCATCACGCGGGTAATGTGTGATGCTAACATCACGTGTAATGCTAACATCACGCGTAATGCTAACATCACGCGTAATGAGAACATCACGCGTGATGTTAGCATTACATTGCATCATTGCATCACAGTATTGCATCACGCCGAGTACTGTTTCGCGTAATGGGTGTTAGTAGCGACACCTGGCAGCAGCGCTACGTAACCCTACGGCACGGTTAGCAATGTCCGATCAAGTAGTACGTCGAAAATTTGCTGGGTGGCGCTATTAATATAGATATTTACTATAATTAGTTCATATTGGGAAACTCCCAGAGCGCCCCAACATGGTCTATGTAATGGGTAATGTTATGAGTAATGCATATTTTTCCAAAGTGATGCGTGATATCACAGTACCCTGTCGCGTGATATCACCTTTGTAATATGACTCACATTACTTACACATGTCTACTGCCGACATGAGCCATCAATAATAGTTGTCTTGTCTATGAGCGACCATTCATTATTGTACCGCATTTACATATTTGCGCGATTAATATTCGCCGAATATGCGAATGGGACGCTCATCAATTTCCTTGCGTCGAATACAGGACATTATTATCATTCTATCGTTGCAAGTTGACGCAGAAGTGTACGCGAATGTCTTAGAGGATGGAAAAATAGTATAGGGCGAATATGCAAACTGACGTACGGTATTTATTATTTTCAATCACAATTCACAACGGAACTTACGCCGAGAGTCGAGAGAGGCGAGCGGTGAACGTCATTGTGTAAACGCAGTACGCCAATAAAATGAATGGATGGATGGGGTAGGGTCCATAAAAAATACAATTTTGTCTATGTTTTTTTTTCAGTAATAACCAATGAGCTCTGCTCTGGATCTTTTGGAGGGAAAAGTGTCGTTTTTATTTTGACTTTCAATTATTTTGTGAAATCTAGTTTAAAGTGGAATAGGATAGTGCTATTGTGCCTTAATCGAAGATTAAAACGCGAAATTATATGAATTTCTTAATTAGAATATCCGTATCGGCCCGTTTTAAGGAATCCCGAGCCAATCCAAACACGCCGCCTCAAATTGCCTATCCTCTTTGTGGCGGCCGCGGCCATATTTACAGAAACAAAGTTCATGTTTAGGCTGATGGCTTTGCCAAAGCCTTAATAAATTAAAAAAATAAATAATAATAACCAATGATGTTAGTAATAACTATATTACTATCTATAAAATTAACTAACAATAATTATACGACACATAAATAACTAAAATGTGCTGCAAGTCATCTGATATTGTACTTTACATAGAGGTTCTTCAAATTTATTCATAAGTTCATTGCTAGATTTTCAAAATAAATGGTAACACTGTTGTAAAAAAGAAATTACATTTGATACATTTTTGGTTATTTTTTTACATAATATTGTTGGTAACACTGCGCGCTTCGGCCATATTTCTTTCTTGTGTGCGTTGGATCTCACCGTGTAAGGATGAGGTTAGTTTTTAGATACAAATTGAAATAAAACTCATAAATTTTACATAATCACATTCTATTTAGGTTTCCCTAATATCAAGCCTGATGTGCAGTGTGTTTTTGTGCTATAAACAAGAATGTCATCCCTGCTGTGGACACTGATGTTGTCGGCATGTCATGCAGCCATGTGGTCACTTGCAATTATTCTTTATTTTCAGTTCCCTAAAGCTACAGAAGAGGCTTGCAGCCTCTGTAATGCGATGTGGTAAAAAGAAGGTGTGGTTGGATCCAAATGAGATCAATGAAATCGCCAACACCAACTCCAGTAAGTATAGACTTTTCCTGTCTGGTTACTTCCCGAAATCATAAGAGCATTGGATGCTTTAAAAAACTTCATATTTCAACTTTTTATGTTCGAACGTTCATACATGAGAAATACGAAAGTAAATAACTACCTAGGAAATAGGTAGTACTTAGTAGATAAGTATTGCAAAATGTTACTCAGATTGATCCATGAAATTAGCTTCCTTTTCAACTATTAGTTATACTTACTACCTATTATATAAGTAGTAATTTCTCGTTGCTCATATCCTTGGACATAATTTTGATGAAGAATAGTATATTATCATTTTATTACCGAACATTATTATTATTTTGTACCGAAACGTCAGTTTGTTTGAAAAAACAAATATACGCGATTTAAATTCGGAAAATTAGTTTCATTTCCTATATTATTTTATTATTAATTTATTGAGTATTGACTATAGAGCCATCACCTTAAAAATATAACAAATAATGAAGAAACTCAAATTATAATGCTATTAACAGCACATCATGCTATTATACACTTATGTTTGGATATTGCCTCCAGTCCAACTAAAATGTGCCATTCTACTTAAAAACTGTTGGTAAAGATTTTATTATTCTTTAGAAGTTAACGTTTTTAAAACTAATTTTTTGCTTTAGATTAGAAGCTGCACGCAACAAATAAAACATGAATACCTAGAGCAAATTATAAGAAATGAGCTATTAACATGCTTAGGTTAAACTTTCATGCTGTTTACTCAAAAGAATTGTTTTTGCTAAAAAGATTAAATTTTTGGCATAAACATGGGTAAAAAATGAAAAGCATATACATAGACCAAAACATTAACAAAGATTTGTTTTTTAGTTGTCTTGTAGACTTTGTGGTGTGGTTTGATGCTGTTTCTGTATCGCATATATATTGAAACCTTTTAATTTCCAGGACAGAACATCCGTAAGATGATCAAGGATGGTCTGGTGATCAAGAAACCTGTGGCCGTCCACTCGCGCGCTCGTGTGCGCAAGAACACAGAGGCGCGCCGTAAAGGTCGTCACTGTGGCTTCGGTAAAAGAAGAGGTACTGCTAATGCTCGTATGCCACAGAAGGTGAGTTTCATTCTAATAATGTATATCATTGGGTTGCTTGCAACAAAGTCTGCAGTCAAATCTTTTTGTTAAATGAAAATTCATCATCCTATTTAAGAGCCAGGCTCTTGCCCATGTAGCCATATTCCACTGTTCACTCTTGAACTCCTTGTAAATGAAAATTGGAGGTTGAAATCAGCTGTGTTACTCCTTTGAAATAAAAAATTTATATAATACACTTCTGGACACAAAACTTGAGCAACCTTGCATTTTCAATAATAAATCTCCTATAGGATATGAAACTATTTTTCCGGATTTAAATCGCGTATATTTGTTTTTTCAAACAAACCAACGTTTCGGTATAAAATAATAATAATGTTCGGTAATAAAATGATAATATACTATTCTTCATCGAAATTATGTCTAAGGAGCAACGAGAAAATTTGACTGCCTCCGTGGCCGAACGGTTACCATGCCGGACTGCCACGCAGAGGTCTCAGGTTCGATTCCCGGGCCGAGAGAAATAATTGTATGGCCTACAATTATTTCTCTCGTGAGTTTGGGTGTAATTTGTGGTTGTCTATGTGTGTGTCCATGGCACCCGCGACACAGGGTTTCCCTAGTGCGGGGCTATGTTGAGTGTGTGCCTTATTTATTTAAAAAAAAAAAAAAAATAAAAAATTACTACTTATATAATAGGTAGTAAGTATAATTAATAGTTGAAAAGGAAGCTAATTAATTACATGGATACTGAGTAAAATTTTGCAATACTTATCTACTAAGTACTACCTATTTCCTAGGTTGTTATTTACTTTCGTATTTCTCATGTATGAACGTCCGAACATAAAAAGTTGAAATATGAAGTTTTTTAAAGCATCCAATGCTCTTATGATTTCGGGAAGTAACCAGACAGGTCCCATGGTCACAGTTGAATGAGGTGGTACAGTCATCAACCAGTTATGTCTAATATCAATGCAAACCACCCTATTTTTTCACTATAGTTACAAAAGTTATTAATTAAATACCTTATTTTTAATTTTACAAAGCAACATTCCAATTCACACTACATTGTTTTACATATTATTTTATTGTAACAATATGAATTTTTATTAAGCTACATTTATTATTCATTGATAATGGAAATTAGAATAAATTAAAACATATTAATTAATACTGCAGTCTTATGTCTGTTTGGGATTTTTCATCAGAGGAAATACTGGATCCCAAACTGGTGGTACGGAGAAACCATCTTCCCTGTTGAAATTAGGATGTTTTTTAATTTCAATGGCTGCTCGCAGTATCCTGGGTAGATAACGGAATTCTTTTGCAAGGACCTGGGATTTGTCAAACTTATTAAATGTGTAGGTGTACCCATGACATGCTTGTAGACTGCAGACTTGTTTACGCGACGAAAAAACAAATATACTCGATTGAAATCCGGAAAAATACTTTCATTTCCAATGTTTAACAATCGCGAAAACCTAAGAACTCAATAATAAACATCCTATTCTTAAACAATGTTTGATTGATCAAAAACTAACATCACTTCCAAATTCAAATTATCAACAATAAATAAATATTAGACAACATCAGACATGTTGCTCTGAAGTAAGTAACTAAGGCACATGTTATGGAAATCGGAAACATCAACGGTAATAATAAACAACGGAACAAACGGAAATAATAAAGACCAAATACAATAAAAAAGTTTTTCTACATTGACCCAGGCGGGGATCGAATCTCAGAAATGGCGACACCATGAAAACTGGTACGTAATCCACTTGTCCATGGAGATGTCAAGAACATAACTTTATTGTTAATTTGAATTTTCAAAATAATGCATGCTTCAATTATGTGTCCAGGAGTGTACTTATTTCAATTTTGATATTAAATTATTTTGAGAAACCTGCGACGCGATCGGATGAAGCATTTTACAATGCCATAGATAGTTTGTTGTTGTAGAAGTTACCAAACTTCTATAAACCATTTACACATGAAAAATTTAAGACAATAAAAATTTAAAATTAATCTTCAATTTGTTTACAAAAACAATAATAATAAACGCCTTTTTTATTTTTGCATTGCTAAAAACAGTTTTTTATTTTCAGGAACTATGGGTGCAAAGGCAGAGAGTACTTCGTAAGCTGCTGCTCAAGTACAGAACAGCCAAGAAAATTGACAGACATCTATACCATTCCCTGTACATGAAGGCGAAGGGTAATGTGTTTAAGAACAAGCGTGTGCTCATGGAGTACATCCACAGGAAGAAGGCTGAGAAGGCTAGGACTAAGATGCTTAGGTAAGAAAATAGGAAATAAATACTACCCTTCTTCTCATAACTAACGCCTTAGAATTTTAGTAATTTTCAAAATATTGGCACCTAGACATTTTTTCCTATGAAAAATGTTAGTACATTAAAACCGAAACTAAAAACAGAATGAAAAATAACGATTAGAGGGGGTTGTAGATCTCGTTACGCTGATTCCTGATATGGTATAGTCTGTCCAATCCATTGTACCAGAAAAGTAAACTAACAGATTATTGACCAGACCATGGACAGTTTAGTGATGGCCAACTGTGCTGCCAACTACAAATCAATTAATTAATTGAATGAATTGATTTGGTTAATTGAATCAGTTGGCATAACTGGGTTTTATATAATAAAATGGGTTTTGCGTCTTTCGTCACTCATGGTTCAACCTTAGTCCTTCGCTTGCTCAGGTTTTACTACAAGCACTTGTGTCAAACAACAACTTAGCAGCCTTGCATAGTAAATATCTATTACCATTGAGTGATTTTTAGTGTAGGTCAATGATTCCAAAGCAATGTTAATAAAAACATTTAAATTCCAAAATATGGATTTAAGGTTCTTTACTTCTCACCTACAGATAATAATGTGCGTTTTTCAATAAAAATAAAATGTTTGGAGACATAGACATATTTATTTTCGTCCATAGCGACCAGGCCGAAGCCCGTCGTAACAAAGTGAAGGAAGCCCGCAAACGGCGTGAGGAGCGCATCGCCGCTAAGAAGGAAGAGCTGTTGCAGACCTTTGCACGCGAAGATGAGGCCGCCGTCACCGCGAAGAAGTGACCATCTTAGCATTTATTATGTAAATAACAAAAAAACGATTCAATAAATGCTTTGAGTCGTATTTGCAAGTTTCATTTTAAACGTCGTCGATCCTGCTTTTACTTAAGAAAATTATTTCAAATCTCCAGAAACTGTCAAAATCAAATTCATAATTATCTTTATTTCATTAGCAAGAATTACACTTTAACAATAACGTGTTAAACCACATGATCATAGTTTTGCGAAAATGGGATACCTAAAGATCTTTTTCGTCGCTTTTGATAGTTTATTCGAAAAAAGTACTTTAAAAAAAATTAAAGCTTTTACTGTTGTCACATCAGGAATGATGAACAACAAGCACAGCAGCAAAAGTTTCCCAAAAATCAACATATGTATTCGTTTTGCTGAAGTCGCCTAATACTTCATTTGTCCTTTTTGCAAATGGATAATTTCTAAACTGGACATGGCAGCTGTACACTCTAAAGGGTTAATAATAAACCGCTCAAGTTCTTATAGAACTCTACATAATATAGTAAGCTCAACAGAAAATCTCACACATACGATTGCCATTAACAGACTTAACTAATGTTGCTTGGTAATACAAATAATATCAATAATAATATGGAATGGTTTAGGCTCAATTTAGCTTAATAAAATAATTTATGCGGCGGAACGGAATGGAAACGAATTTTTGTAACAATATTGTATGTACATAGCGTGATGAACTTTATGGTCAATTGTGTAATTTACAAACTAAATATGAGCCAAAAATCAAGTCGCGCGCCTTCCGCGGAATTCTCGCGCATGCACCGGAATGCTCGTGCATTCGCTAGAATTACGTTAGCTGTCAGAATTCTCGCGAATGAAACACTACAGCCTCAAGGTCACGATAAAACTGGCGAATGCTCGAGTATTCCCGCGAATGCCTTGCTTCTCTGTTCTTTTTGTGAATTGTTCATCCTTATCTAAACTTCAAATTGGAATATTTTAAAATGATTTTAAGTAACATGGCATGGTGCCATCATGAGAATATGCAGTTTTATTGTATGATATCAAGGGACGGGAGGAACAAGCAGTGCCATTCAAAGCGCAACCGCAAGATCGGAGGATCGCTGCCGATGAGTCCGAACACAAAATTGACAAATCTCATGTGCCTGTGGTTTCCACCAGCACGCTCTTCAAAACAGGGGGTCTATTCCCGTTCTCTGTCCGACATCCGTTCAAAACAATTACTGTGAAATAAGTAATATTATTTATTTATTCAAGAATATTTTGTCAGTGTATCCAGTTAGTATTAACATTAACATATGGGGCCGATATCTGGGTGCTAACAAGAGACATAATAATTCACAAATTACAAATAGCCCAGAGAGCGTTAAAAACTAGTAGGAATTACACTCAAAGATCACGAAACAAACATGTGGCTGGGTAATTTTCGGGCAAGTTTTTTGTACTCAATTTTGGTGACAATTTCTTTTTATTTAAATATTTATACAATCATGAAGTACTATTTCATATTTGAGTGTGGTAACGTGAAATATTCATCATAATATTTCACGATGATATATTCGAGTAATTAAATAAATAAAATTGTCAAAATTTAGTACGAAAATCTTACCTGAAAATTACTGGGCTCTGACAGGAAAGCAGAGTCGCAATGTTACCAAATGTGTAACGAACCTTAAGTGCTTGTAAGCATGGCTCCTGGTGTAAAGCGGTCATCGAATGGCGATCTTGGAGTGAATAACGCCCCAGAGGGAGACCGCAGATGCGTTGGAAGGATGACATAAAGAAAGTGGCGCGGTTGAATAGGATACAGGTGGCACAGAACCGAGATAAGAGTCCGAAACTGGAGGAGGCCTACACCGATACGGTTGAGAACGGCTAGAAGGAAGTAATACTCCAAGCTTTACAACAAGTCAAAATCGTTTCACAAATTTCATTAATACGGATTAATCGCGTAATATACATAAAAAAAAAGAAATACTGTCGAATTGAAAACTCCTCCTTTTTTGAAGTCGGTTAAAAATAGGTGCCGTTGCTGTTAGAAAGGTCATACGGTTTACTTAAATGTAACTATGATTACAATGAATACGTACGACTTTCTAAATTCAAACAACATTTCAATAGATCTAATTAAAAAAAAAACAATTACGATGACACTGGAATAGTTCACGTTATGGGACATCTGAAATTTAAATGTAGATCTTTGACCTAGCTTTCTTGTAGGTATTGGGTAGTATAGTCGATTTTTATAGGAACAGAAAACTCGTTTACCGGGATTTATTTATTATAGTAACACTTTGTTTCAAGCTGTCTTCTGAGTCGGAGTGCATTTTGTTTCATTACACGGAACAACAAACTTATTTGTTTCGTGGTTTCTATATCGTGCTAGATAAAAAATAAAAAAGATTAAATATGGTAAAAGTGAATGAAGATCTTCAAAAGGAAAGGGACGAATGTACTTTTGATGTGCAAGAAATGGTTACGTTTGTAGACGGAGGGAAAGAGCGAACTTTGGAGCGCAAACAGAGAGGTAAAAAGTTTTGACTAAACTGGTTGTTGCCGTTGATATGCTTTTTTATAAAGATTTATGGCCCGGTTAAAGTACTTGATTCAACCATTATGTGTACAGAAACCTCTTGAACAATAACCTTGAAAGCGCAGAATTTATCATTTTTGGCCTCTGGTGGTGGGATTAGATGTGTGTCGATCGTGTTCGATCGAATCAAAGTGATTCGAACAGCACCTGTGACCCGATAACCTGGTTACTATCTTCTAAATAACACGATCATTTTAGAGTTTCATGGGTCATGCGCGCAATATTCGACTTTATCTCTATAATTTTAGAGATTATTCAACAATTCACAATATTATTGTTGTCTCGTTCACTCTCACGTAAAGTCCCCACTCATGACACGGTTCGCCTTCTCTCTCTTCGTTTGGGTCGAATATTTGTTCGATAGAGCATTCGTTCGATAGAACCTTCGTTCGATCGAACCAAAAAGTCAAGCAATCGATCAACGAGTCAACGGGTCAACGGCTTAACGGGTCAATGTATTTATCAATCATTCATCCTAATTGCTCCGTGGCGTAGTGTCCATTACATGGTAATTTTGTAAGTGCACCAGGTAATATTAAAATATTAATGAACAATAAATTAGTAATTTTGAATGCTCATAAGTTTTTTGTTATGTATTTTTGTTTTGTAGCGCCGTTACTTTCCCTAGAAGGAACACATTACTCACCAGCAGGAGAGAACTAAGTATCGTGAGGGACGGGTAAGCCGCTGAAATATGAAACGTAATGATCGAATCATTTGACCCGATCACATTACGGATCCATGATCGAACCGGGTTATCAAAAATGATCGACGGGCACACATCTAGGTGGGGTGCGGGCCTACCGTATCGAGCGCGCGATTGGTAGATCGTTGACCCTTGCCTCCTGCACTGCCCTTCGCTAACTAAAATATCTATATATATGCTAAAACGCGGCTAAGTGGCAAAATATATTTTTGAGATATCATAAATAACCATAACCCAGTTTCAGAATATTTAAATTGTTTATTGATATTTCAGCTATGCTTAGTTAAGAGTAAGTTCCGATAAGTCGAACATGTTAACTAAATTTAACTGTTTTTAAAAGAGAGTTTTGTGCTCTATTTTTTTGAGTGCTATTTAAAACCGTTATTTAACCATTTGTCATTAAGCCAACTTTTTAGTGGACGGCAGCACACCTACCGCTGACATTCGGATACAGTTGGGCGCATTATGCTATACTTTTTATATATTCCCAGAAGACAACAAAAAAATAAAAATATGATAATTATTTGGCACATAAGTGTACGTGCCCCACTACACCTTTTTGCTCTAGATGTTTGGTGGTTTCTGGAGGCTACTCTCGATCTCCGTCCGACATCCGTCCGAAACAATTACTGCCAAGTAAGCAATACTTGACTAAATGAAACGACGCGTGATGCGAATGAAGCTTCATACTTGATACTTGTCTTTTAATTTTGTCGAATATTACTTATTTGACAGTAATTGTTTCGGAGATCGATAGTAGCCCCCAAGCACCGGTCGTGCGACTGTATGTTGACACATAACAATATAGAGTACTAAAGAAACCGATCTCAAAAGTCGTTCATCCGCAAGTTTGCCACCCTTAGAGGTGGAATATTTTCTTCAAATTTAAATGGTACCACATCTGAGGTATCCTCTTTCCAACAAAAAAAAGAATAATTAAAAACGGTTCACAAATTTATCAGACATAGTTATCGCGTAACATACATACAAAAAAAAAAAACAGTCGAATTGAGAACGTCCTCTTTTTCTTGAAGTTGGTTAAAAATAATCAAAAAGCTTAATAATATGAAACGTAGTTACTCCACATTGTACTAAAGTAAACTGTTGAATATTACAGAAAGCATAATGTTAAGCAATAAGGAGTTTTTTGAAGGCACGCCAGATGAATATTTGAGCCATAAAGAGAAGTACGAGAATGCTGTTAAGAAGTCTGTACAGATTTTCGGTCTAGTTCGAAAACTTCAAGAGGAGGGCAAGATGGTGTTGAATAATTACAGGTAGGGTTCCGTTATGTACAAAAGACATCAACGGCATTACATTGGAGTGTACAATGCATTTAACAAACATGAAGTGTAGCATGGATAATGTAACGTCTTGTGGGTAATTTTGCCGAAGTCGGAGGGCATGATGCAAAATTAAAATAGATAATAGACAGTGATTTTATAGTTCTATTATTTATTGAGTACTGGCTAAGAAGCCTTCAGCTTAAAAAAATAACAAATAGGAAATGAAACTATTTTTCCGGATTTAATTATAATATTTGTTTTTTCAAACAAACCAACGTTTCGGGTCGTTTACAGGTCCCACGGTCACGGTTGACTGATCAGTGCCCGAAACGTTGGTTTGTTTGAAAAAACATATATACGCGATTTAAATCCGGAAAAATAGTTTCATCTCCTATGGGTAACAATAGCGAAAACCTAAGAACTCGATAAGGTTACAAATAATTAAAAAACTCATAACTACAGAAACCTAAATAAATAGACAATATTTAGATTTCTGTGGTTATAAGTATAACATATTTGATCTAAAAAATAATTAGTAACATCCGTCATTTTTTTCTTTTTTTAACTCGTTGGATGTAATACAGTGGGTATCATGTCAATTTTATAAATATAAATTTTTATTGCACAATGAAAAAGCATTAAGAAAACATGTACAGAGGATATATTCAAAGGTCAGTTTATCTCTTAAAGAGATCTCTTCCAGCCAACCTTAGTCGTGGTGAAGAGAGTCTGCGGGACTATATTGTGAAATAAATTGAAAAAAAAAAATGTAAATATAACAAGAATATAATTATAAAAATAGAAGCCGTGATAACATTACGTTATGGGTTGATCTACCGTCTCACAAGCAGTGACCGTAGGTTCGAATTCGCGTCCCTCCCGAAACCTCTGAGTTTTTTAATTTTTATTTATTTTCACGGGATAACGAACATATATATATACATGTATATGGTATAATTACATTTGTTGTGAGGTTAAGTGACATAAGTACACGTACAATCAACAACATCATCCACATGTTACTATTAAAGTTGAAATTGAAATTGCCGTGTGTGATGGGTAAGGCAAAACTGAAACAAGTAAAACATTGACTTACAAATTTGTAAGTCAATGAAGTAAAAAGTAAACAAAGAAATTAGCTCAGGGCTTTAATAGTAGCTTTTTTAAATTTAGAAGCTGGTAAATAAAATATGTCAATAACACTAAACAAATCATTGTATTGAGAAACAATACGACCTTGCTTGCCAGCATTTGTTCGGCAGCGCGCCGTTTTAAATAGCGGGTAGGAGCGCGTCGTCGATGAACTCTCTTGGGTACATTGTATTTAATATTTGCGAGTTTTTCGGAATTTGTATGCGAAATTTGAATTAAAATGTACCACGAGCCTTTCGGACGAGCTTTTTTGCACGTCAAAGAGGTTCACAACCCTCAGAATAAGTGTTGAAGTCCCCGAACCGCATTGGCCCAGCGTGGCGGACGGCTAACGTGACCTACGACCCGCTTTGAGCGGGATCAGTCCCGCTTTTAAACTTCGAGTCTCGCTGTCCCCAAAATACTTAAAAATGTCCCGCTTTGACAAAACGGGGCACACGTGACATTAAATGAAAAGAAATGGCGCGATAGCGAAATATATATAACGCCAGCCCGTCATGATCAGACTAGACAAGGTTAGTTCCTTAGAATAATAACGCATAGAAACCTAGCCCGCACACGCTAAGTGAGGCAAGTTAGAGGGTTCCAAACGCGCACCCAGGAGCGCGCGGGCTGTTAGTGCTCAAGGTCATATTGCACCGCGAACAGCTCCAAAATTTTTTGCTAAAAATGACGAAATATGCGGTAAATGGGTGTAAAAATACAACAGACAAACATAAAATAGACACTAACATCGCATTCCACAAGTAAGTAATGCGTTTCAACTCATATTTTTATGTAAATATTCACTAAAACAGAAAAATAATTTCGCGGCAACAAGATACGAAAGTGTTGCAAAGTAACGAATTTTTTTTCTCCCCATTTTGCTATTCTGTTTCAAAATAATTATATTACGTAAATTTTAGTGGTGCCTGTAATTTCGATTTATTTGCGCATCTTGAACTAATATTTACTTGAATAAACATTGAATGTTTTCGTTAACTCCTGTAAGTGATTGGGACACTTAATTATTTTATAATACTTTTAACGGCTCTGCGTTCATGCTTTATTGAATAATTATTTATTTTAATTTTATTTGAATTGGAGCACATATTGCAACAAATTTACAGTATATATTTGTTTCTACTATAGTGTTGGCACCACCAGTACAACTTTGACAGCTTATTATAATGTCTTTCTTTTCGTAACTCAAGCTAAATATTTTATATTGAAATATTTTATTTTCTTAAAAGGGGAGCATTCTTAAGCGATTTTTTAATCTATTTTAACAGTTATTTTCTTTAATGTTTGCTTATGGCATTTTCCGTTTTAGGTTTCGAATATGGCACTTATTTCTAAATCCAAGATGGCGGGCGCGATTTTTCGAATAATGGCTAGTTGGGTATCGTTTTCGAGATGTTTGGGAATGTTCAATACAAATATGGCACTCATTTCTAAATCCAAGATGGCAAACACGACAGTTCAAACAAAAGCAATATTCGTAATGAGCACCCCCAAATACCTCGAAAACGATACCCAACTTGCCATTATTTGAAAAATCGTGCCCGCCATCTTGGATTTACAAATAGTGCCATATTCACATTGAGCATCCCCAAATACCTCGAAAATGATACCCACATAGCATTTTTTTTTTAAATCGTGCCCACCATCTTGGATTTAGAAATGAGTGCCATATTCGTAATGAGCACCCCCAAGTACCTCGAAAATGATACCCATATTGCATTTATTTGAAAACTCGTGTCCGCCATCTTGGATTTAGAAATGAGTGCCATATTCGTAATGAGCATCCCCAAATACCTCGAAAAGGATACCCATATAGCATATATTGAAAAATCGTGTCCGCCATCTTGGATTTACAAATAAGTGCTATATTCGTTTTTCATCGACAAAACCGAGCATATCTGTAGGCACCTGATCGACATTGTCGATCGACAGTAACGATCGACAAAATCGAGCACATCTGTAGGCACCTGATCGACAATGTCGGGCAAATCTGTAGGCACCTTTAACTTAATGATGAGTTAAGCAAGATACAATTTCCCCACTTTTGAGGGAAATGTTATTCCATGGCATCATTATTTGTATATTTGTGTGCGTGCCGACGAGCGTAGTTACAAGTTGCTTACGCCTACATGAATTTGGTTTTTGCCTCACTTGTGACAGTTCGTTTGATATGAAACTATCATTCTATGCGTTATTATTCTAAGGTTAGTTCTTTTAATTATTAATACAAAGATCGAACACTTAGAAAAAAATCCTTCGGTCCGGCCGGATTCAAACCGACGTTTTCTAGCAAACCGTGCCAGACGCTATGCCAACTAAGCAACGGAACGAACCAGCGAACCTCACGAATTTTTCTATGTGCTTGTTCTGTCGGATCTTTTGTATATGATTCTCAACTTAGCCGTAGCGTCATCTATGAGAAATCTACGAAAGTATTTCGTCACTCAGTTAGGTAACTTTACAGCTACCAGCCGTGGCTAGCGATGGCGCTACAAATGTAGTTAAATTTGTATTGAATTGATATTCAATTATTTTTTGTGAAATTACTCCACAAGTTTGTTATAATTATTAATACAAAAATCGTACACTTAGAAAAAATTCCTTCGATCCCATTGACTTGTAAGTCAATGTTCGATCCGGCCGGATTCGAACCGATGCTATGCCAACAAGCTTCTCAACAACTAAGCGTCTTTGTATTAATAATTGCAACAAACTAGTGGAGTAATTTCACAAAAAATAATTGAATATCCATTCAATACAAATTTAATTACATCTTTTTTAAAATTTTTGATAATTTTTAGACCTTTTTTATTTTTTTTAATAATGAAATATTTCTTAACTATCGTTAACTTGTGTTTTCTTTTTGAAACAATAATACTAATCGTCCCGCCTTGACGGAAAAAATAATTATCACATTAACTATGGCCTAAACCGTCGTCTGAGACGAGACCCGTGCACGGCAGTGGGACGTATTAATGGGTTAGATAGATAGATATACACTTTATTGCTCACACACAAGAACGGTGAATATTGAATATAAATATGTATAAATGAAGGTAGGTAATATAGATAATAACCGATATATACATTTACATAAACTCTGTATACTTACATAATACACACTATATTGTATTACAATCTAAACAAATTAAACTACAATTTAGCAAATTTTGATTTTTTTTTATAATATCAAGTGACGGGACGAACAAGTCGTGCGCCTGATGGTAAGCAACACGCCTGTCCATAACAGTTGCAGTGCCACTCAGAACTTTAAATCGCAAAGATCAGAGGAGCACTACCACTGCGCCCGTCACTCTGAGACATAAGTTGATAAGCCCCACGTGACTGTAATTTCACCAGCACCCTTACCCTTCAAATCCGGAACACAGTAATGCTGACATTACTGTCTGGCGGCAGAAATAGGTAAGGTGCCAGTACTTCCCTGAACAAACTCTTTCTTCTATGTTTTTTATATTTCAGGGACCTCTTAGGGGGACTGCTCGGTGCAGCTGCAACTCGTGACGGATCGCCTTTAGGGCTACATTACATCATGTTCATGCCAGCCATTCTTAGCCAGGGCGATGACGACCAGAAGGCCTATTGGATTAGCAGAGCATGGAATTGCAGTATTATTGGTAGTTATGCTCAAGTATGTTGATTTTTATGTTACACGATTCTTGAGGTACTGATTATTTTGCTTATAACGTGATTTCTGGTAATGGGTTCACATTGATAATGAAACTATTCTTTTGGGTCCAAATCACGTATATTTATTTTTTCAAACAAACCTTTGACGATTTCGGCGGCCCAACTGTGGGCGCGATAGATGTTCTGCGCTGAAGCGCACCAGAAGGAATTGAGTTGCTCTGGTATGCATAGTACAGGGAATCCCTAGTTCGTGACCGAGCAACTGGTGTGGTTGTTTGGCACATTAGACCAATATTTCCGACCTTTTACGTGTCACATGTCAGTCTGCCGCGCCGTGGCAGGGACCCTATAAATTCACGTCCTGACCTCAGAGCAGCTCGTGGACTGACCTGGTGTCAGGACTCCCTTTCCCTTCTACATAAGACCTTTAGGGTATACAAGAAGGGCACTATGACCTGCGCTAGCAGTGGAGCAGGCTAATCGAAAGTTTGGTACCTACAAACTTGTGAATGTTATAGACGGAGTTGGGTCACGGCACGTTCATCCGTGGGCTGGAGACGACTGCCACTTACGACCCTTCTACCAAAGAGTTCGTGCTGCACAGCCCCACGCTCACCTCTTACAAGTGGTGGCCAGGCGGATGTAAGTTCTTATTATGATACCAAGCGAGCAGTTGCAGTGCCGCACAGAGCTTTAAATCGCAAGATCTGATGGGCACTGCCGCTGTGCCCGTCACCCTGAGGCATAAGTTCACAAGTCCCATGAGCATGTAATTTCACGAGGACCCATACCCTCTAAAACCGGAACGCCGTAATGCTCACATGACTGCTTGGCGGCAGAAATATAAAGGTGGCAGAACTTCACTAGACATCATCTTTCACAAGGAGCTCTACTGCTACCAGTACTTAACTATCGCTATTAGAATAATATTATTGTCTAGATTTAGAAAAGCTTTTCGTCGTCTTACTTTCTCAAACTCTTATCTTAAAGCTCCAAGTTACTGAAATGAAAAACTGGATTGTATACATACATTTTGCAGACTGATTTCACAACACATTTCCTTTATATTCACACACTGGTTTTCACCTATTCTTCAAGTAATGCATCCAAATTAACACCCTTGATAAGAAATTGCAAATAAATGGAAAGTTTTGCCATCTTCTGAATAATGACTAATAAAATTTGAGTTTGAGAAAGTAAGGCATCGTTTTGTTATATTGTCACTTTTGTATTCAATTCCAGTGGGCCATACAGCAAACTATTGCATTGTAATCGCTCAACTGTACACAAAAGGCCAATGCCACGGTATTCACCACTTTATAATCCAAGTCAGAGATGATGAAACACACGAGCCCCTGCCAGGAATTAAAGTCGGCGAGATCGGAGCAAAGTTAGGTCTGAATGCTGTCAATAATGGTTTTTTAGGATTTGATCATGTAAGGATACCAAGGAACCAGATGTTGATGAGACACGCTCAAGTTTTGGAGGTAAAACAAACGTTTATTGGCATTTGCCAATTTGGATTTCCAAAGGCAGTTATTGTAGAAAGCAATATACTTTGCACTTCTTAATTTTCAGGACGGTACTTACGTAAAATCTCAGCATAATAAGCTAAACTATGGAGCTATGGTATTTGTGCGTGTGGTTATAGTGTTCGATATGGTGAATTACCTGTCTAAAGCTGTCACGATTGCTACAAGATACTCTGCTGTAAGAAGACAGGCCTCAATTAAAGAAGGGTGAGCTCGAACCGATCGCTTTATCTACGTAGGTAATTTCTGTACGTTAGACTGAGCATTAAGCCAGCTCAGAGTCTTTTTTCTGGACACGAATTGCCATGGCGGACAGGGAAGTCTTTAAATAGGTTTAAGTAGGTCGGTTTCAAGTTGCCCGGGGTAAAGACAATTTGCTCAAATGGGGATTTTCGGATGCTTGGATTGTTTGTACTTGCGGTGCGATTTAAACGATGGCCCACCTCACATCGTGCCCAGCGACCCCTTTTTTTGATGACCTAGAGTTACCTATTTAATGTTTAATTTCAGTAAACCAGAGTGCCAAATTCTGGATTACGTAACGCAGCAGCACAAACTGTTTATCGGTATCGCAGCTTGCCACGCGTTGAGGATAACAGGAATAAAACTGTGGGACACATTCAACGATATCCAAGAGCAACTCATCAGTGGAAACTTGGAAAGACTTCCGGAGGTAACAACCTCCTCACTCTTGTTTACAGAAAGTTATCGCTAAGAAAGAGACTTAAAAGCTTATTTTTTTAAGCAGCTGCTAAATCGTATTCGTATATGTTCGGTTTGTAAAGATTATTATTTTTATACAAAAAACTACCATGAGACCCCTTTTTTCTATGAGAGTCAGGCATTTTAACTAAACTAGGATAACTCGTGTATTTAAATCGATTTTTTGCTCGACGTGTTTCGAATCAGTCCGTGGTCCTTAGGTAATCATGAGCTTCGACGAAAACCTCTGCCAAAAGTCAATGCCGCGGAAGCTCATGGTCGCTCAAATATGTCGAGCAAAAGTTCGTGAGTTATCCGAGAGTTTGAAGTTTAGACGAGAAAAGTTTCAAAAAGGTGGAACAGAAAAAGACCTATTGGCACCACCGCCCCGACTGGCACTAATCGTCTGCTGCGTCTAGCGGTACCGACGACGTTACATTTGTATCGCGTCTTCATTACCTCACCAAGTATGCGGATATAGGGGAGCATGTGCGAGTGAAAAGCAATGTTACCCTGAGCGTCGAGCAGTTTGGGTGAATTTTATTAATTTGTGGTGAGAGTATCAACTGTACACCTGTCGACATTCATGAAGGAGTTTTGACCGAAGGATATCATGTACCGACGTTTCCGAGGCCGTTTTTAATATGTTCTGTTTATTAGTCTATAAGATATGTTTACGGGATATATATAATAAATAAGTTAATTATTAATACAAAGGTCGAACACTTAGAAAGAAATTCTTCAATCCGGCTGGATTTGAACTATTTTGAACCACAGATTTGTCACAGATTGCGCTACGACAAAAAATGCGTAGTTAAAAAACCAAATAAAGACCTACAACATGCATACAGAAAATTTCGTAAGGTCTGTTAGTTCGTTCCGTGGTTTAGTTGACACGGTTTGCTAGAAGACGTTTATTTTTAACTTTCGATATAGACCCGCACTAGGTTTCCCTGGGTCGCGGGTGCCATGGACACACACATAGACAACCACAAATTACACTCAAACTCACGAGAGAAATAAACGTAGGCCATACAAATATTTCTCCCGGCCTGGGAATCGAACCTGGGACCTCTGCGTGGCAGTCCGGCATGGTAACCGTTCGGCCACTGAGGCAGAATGGCAGTGGCTGGAATATAGCCGGATCAAAAGTTTTTTTCTAAGTGTTCGATCTTTGTATTAATTATTAACCAACTTCAAAAAAAGAAGGTGGTTCTCAATTCGACTGTATGTTTTTTTGTATGTATGTTACACGATAACTCCGATATTTGTGAACGGATTTTCATGATTATTTTTTTGTTGGAAAGAGGGTACCTCCATAGTGGTCCCATTTCATTTTGAAGAAAATCATCCACGTCTAAAGGTGGCTGTTCACGCATGAAGATTCATTTTTATAAATAGCGCCTAAATTTTATTGTTAGGGGCAATTATTTTAATGGTTGATTTTGCTATTCTCCAATTCAAGGCGTTTATCTCTCTCAATATACTTTGAGTAGAACCGATTTTTATTATCTCCTGTGTAAAGTCCCTTATAGTGGCGAACTAGGGGATAAATCCGGGTTTTGTTAGCTTTCCGGTAACCGATTTCAATAAAACTTGGTAATTATATGTAATTCCACGTACTTTTGAGGTCGGTTTTTTAGTACTCTGAACTGAGATTATTTTAACAAACTGGTGGAGTAATTTCACAAAAAAAAACAATTGAATATCATGGTAGTGAAATATCCCGACATACAATATCCTTAATTACAAAAATATATTTGTTTATCTTTTACAGCTACACGCTCTAGCCTGCTGCCTCAAAGCTGTAAGCACATCAGATACAGCAGCCAATGTGGAACGGTGTAGACTCGCATGTGGTGGCCACGGCTACATGCAGTCCTCTCACCTGCCTCTTACTTATGGCATTGTCACTGCCGCTTGTACTTATGAGGGAGACAACACTGTATTACTGCTGCAGACGGCCAGGTAAGCTACAAATGTCAAAAACCTGTGGCGTCTCTTTTTCGATACGAGAAATATATTGGCCATGTGTTGCAGTTGTACATACGCAACTCCGGTGAAACAGTGACTTAATTTACGGAAAATGAATTAAAGTTTTGTATTTAGGGCCACTGACCACATTTGAAGAGCTCTTAAATGTTATACTATTTCAATAAATTAGTAGCAGTAGAGCTCCTTGTAAAAGAGTTCGTGGAGCGAAGTACTGCCACCTTACCTGTTTCTGCCGCCATGCAGTAATATGAGCATAACTGAGTTCCGGTTTGAAGGCTTAAGGGTGCGGGTGAAATTACAGGCACATGGGACTTGTCAATCTTACGTCTCAGGGCGACGCAGTCGCAATGCCCCCTGGGATCTTTGCGATTTAAAGCTCTTTCGTGGTACTGCAACTGCTATGTATCGGCGTGTAGCTTTTACATCAGGCGCACGACTTGTCCGTCCCATCATTTCAAATTATAAAAAACGCATTACGCCATCTATAGAGAAATTAAGGAATGCAAAATGCGTCTTTGTTTTACCATGGTTTTTCCGTTTATATTGCATTTTAAAAATGGTTTGAGATCATTATTTTTTGCAGTTAAGTCTGTGTTTGCCCAAGGTGCGATTAAAGATTAAAGAACGGCATTAGTGGATTAGGTTTATTTAATTTATTTTAAGAAGACATCGGCAAGTCATAAAATTTCCTTAATGGCGGCCACTAGGCTTGGGCCGGTGTCACTCGTGTCGCGTCGTGTGTTGATGTATGTTGTCTTTATTCTGTCTTGCAACCCAGTCGTAGGCGCCGCGCAACACGACGGAGCCCGAGTATGGAAAAAAATAACCATAGTGAAAAGACGGAGCCATATCCACATAATACTTGACTTCTCTTTGTTTCTTTTTTTTAAATTTATTGAGACTTTAACTAAGCCATCAGCCTATACGTGTTGTCTTTGTTTCAATGACAACTGTACAGTCACGAGCACGTCAAGGTTGACACTTTGTACTTTGGACCGTTCTTATCATAAGCAGCATAGAGTTGGATTTAAATCTTAAGTGTCAAGCTTGACGTGCTCTTGACCCTACACAGCCACAAAAATCTAAATAATTTAGATTTCTGTGTACACAGCTTAGACAATTTAAACAGCATTACATTTTTTTGACATAGGGGCATACAGCTTATTCTTCGTTTTCTTTTCTACGTTTTGGTTTCAGTTTTCATTTAGGTTTTCATCTTCATATGACAAGTAGAAATCTATAATCTTTTACGTTTTCTAGTAGAGATGGCAGGAGGCGCGGAATGTCTTTATCTTCTTAAGTCTTCATTAGGTCATCTACTAGCAACAAACTTTCCGTGTTGAAGGGAAGACAATGGAGAATAAGATGATTCAAATTTCAGAAACAATGTGATATATAAAAAATTAAGTAAATATATAATGTTGAAATTGGTGAAAAGTAAATGAGAGTTTTTGAATGCTATCATGAAATTTATCTTTGTTGCAGCAAATTTGTTTTTATAAATCTATTTACCTAAATAGGACCGAAGGAATATTTTCTTAGTGTTCGATAATTATAACAAACTACCACTAGTAATTTCATAAAAATAGTTGAACATCATGGTGGTCAAACATCGTGATATTCATTAAAATTAAAAATTACCTATATAAATGTTAGGCTCAATTAATGCAAACGCTCATTGAGTGAAAAAAAAGTCTAAAACGTGTTTTGGTGTCTTTACAATATTCATAACACGTTATTCGTGTTATGAATATTGCAATAAGCACTTACTAAAGCAGCCCGAACAAAAATACAAATTTGGTTATATACACAACTTTGCTAGCTCAAACAGTGAACTCCAATTTCTCGGTTATTTCAGATTTTTAGTAAAAACGTGGCAACATGTAGACTCTGCCAAACTAACACCGACTGTGGCATATTTAAAAACTGCTGCATCAAAATGTGGTGACAATTGGGAGAATTCTGTTGAGGGCATCATTAAGGGATTCGAAATTGTTGCGATGAGGTAAGAATATCATACATTAGCATTAGACGCAATATAATGTTGTTTAAACAAAATTTTTACAATGATTTTAACAAGACAACCTCGGTGGCCCAATTATTTGTACTGTAGATGAGGAGGTCCTGGGTTCGATTTCCAATAGGACTAATTAGAGAAATCAATTATTTTAATTGGTTCTTATCTGAATATGACTGTGAGCTGGCAATCAGTGACAATTTTACAGGATAAAGAAAAAAATTGTTTGTGTCATTTATATAGCATCTGGTTTATTAAATAAAAATACGTACTTTTTAAATATTTTTATTACACATGTATGTATATACACTACGTATTTTTATTTAATGAACCAGATGCTATATGAATGATTTTGAAAGTTGTCAAAATTGAGATAGTACCGGTTGCCAGTTCACAGTCGATATGCTGGGTAACGCCCGGTGTGAATACCGTTGCCCTGGTATACATAGTATAGGAACATTTAGTATTTAGTAGCAGTAGAGTTCCTTGTGAAAGAGTTCGTCCAGGAAAGTACTGTCACCTTACCTATTTCTGCCGCCAAGCAGTAATGTGAGCATTACCGCATTCCGGTTTTCAATCGTAAGGGTGCTGGTGAAATTACAGGCACACGGGACTTGTCTATTTATGTCTCAGGGTAGCCACTCAGATCTTTGTGATTTAAAGCTACAATTAGCACTGCAACTGTTATGGACAGGCGCACGATTTGTTCATCCCGTAACTTAGTATTATAAAAAAAAGGTAATGTGTGTAACTGCCGACATTATTTATTTTGATTTATTTTTATTTATATTATGATTTTGTTGTTCGATTACTATTTATCTTTTATTATTATTATAAATCTGTTCCTTTAAGGAAAATCTCATCTTGTGTGGCAAACATGCAGAATAGGGTAGCAAGCGGTATGTGCTATGAAGATGCATGGAATATTACATCTGTGCAACTCGCGGCTGCGGCAGAGGTAAGTATCTATGCAACGTAAGCATCATTACTTAGCGTCGTAATATAATTTGAGATCGATATAAGCTGTATATATCTTAAACTTCAAGTAATACACAGTCCCGGAGTGATTATAAAATGTCGAGATGGAAAAAGTTGCTTATAAATTTTAAACGTTAAAACGTTGTATTTTTTTAATAAGCGTGCTTATAAAAGCACTTTTCAAACTCTTGTTAGTTTGAACCAGTGATCACTTTTTTTATATGTAGGTAAGATCATTGGTTTGAAGCGTACAAAATCGTCTAGAAAAACGTCTAAGCCCTTTCTGTAGATCAATAATTAAGTTCATTTGTAAAAATTTGGTTTCATTTTTATTTATAACTTTATTATTCACATTAACGAGTGATCTTTGACGAATTGATTTAGGAAACATAAATGGGGGACTTGCAACTTAGGCACGTTGTAAAAAATGAAATCGGTGGGTATTGAACTAAACAACGCTTACAACTTAAAATTATAAGCGTGCTTGTGCTTATGCTAAAAAGCAAAGTTTTGAAGTGCTTTTCGTTTAAACGTCATTTCTAATAAAAAGGCAAATGATCAAAGTATAATAGTAAGTAACTTTTATAACTGTAAGTAAAAATACATTTTTACCACGGAAGAAATTTTATTTACACTTTTGTAATTGTAAGTAAAAATATATTTTTACCTTCCATCCTCTAAGATTTTTACTTATAAAAGTGGATATTGCTGTGTACGCTATCTATATCACTACAAAATAAAATAGAGAACCATTATAATGGCTAGGAAATAGTAGACAGTACATAAAAAATCTATTGGTTATCGCCCTTACCAGGATGGATGCACATCGCGTCCAATCGGCTAGTCTGGCAGTCTTTGGGGGAGGTCATGTTCAGCAGTGGACGTCTTCCGGCTGATATGATGATGATGATGATGATGATGACATAAAAATATTGCGATTTTGGTTGTTCAAATCTTCACTTTTGTTATTTTGCATTAAAAGAAATGTGTACTTTTTAATCGACTTCAAAAAAGGAGGAGGTTCTCAATTCGACTGTATGTTCTTTTTTTTGTGTGTATGTTACGCGATAACTCCGGTATTTGTGAACCGATTTCATGATTCTTTTTTGTTGGAAATCATCCACCTCGAAGGGTGGCTGCTCACGCACAAAGATTAATTTTTATACAGAGCGCCTAACTTTAATTTAGGAGCAATTACTTTAATGGTTGATTTTGCTATTTCTCCAATTCAAGGCGTTTTTCTCTGTATACTTTGAGTAGTGAGAACCGATTTTTATTATCTCCAGTGTCAAGCCCTGTATAGTGGCGAACTAGGGAATATTTCAATAAAACTTAGCAAATAGACGTAATTCCACGTACTTTTGAGGTCGGTTTTTTTAGTACTATGTACTGATCATTATTTATATGCATATTGTAAAGTGCGCGCTACGCCTCTCAGCGCCGCAACATCTTCCTTTTCATTATTTATTTAAGGAAATGTAATCTTGTCCTGAAAAGGGTAAAATTTATGTTACACTGCTCGTTTTAATGAGGCGACCCTTATTGTCACCAGCTTGTGCGTCGACCAAAAATGTCAATTTTTTCTTCAAATATTTTATATTTCAGACCCATTGTCGAGTGATAATAATCTCAACGTTCTACGAGGAGGCAAGTAAAGCTGCGGCCTCGATGTCGCCAGCACTTAGAACTGTCGTCACACAATTGGTAGAGCTCTATGCTGTCTATTGGGCTCTGGAGAAACTTAATGATTTGCTTCGGGTAATTTCATCGTTATTTCAACGTCATTAAGATTCAGGCAGATGCAATTTTCAGAAAAGAAATTTGACAGTTTGTATAAGTATTTAAACAATTGTTAAAACCTAAAACATGCTCTCCTGAAAAAAAATCGAAATGCCGCTTTCGCTTATTATTTGTTTTTTGTTGTATAGTATTTTAGTTACTTAGTTTTGTTATTATTTTTATGTCTTTCATGTGATAAAAGCACTTTTGTCATAATATGATCACATGTGGCTTTATTATCAAGATATGAAATAACAATACGCATCAAAGATATCGTTGTGCTATGTCAATCGTGTATAATCAAGTTAAAGGTCATATCCGTAAAGAGAGTTTGTTTTTTAATCAATCAATTCAAAGACTGCTCTAAAGACAGCTTCGTCTTCGTCTTATTTTCTTGTTTTTTATGCATGTGAAAGATCGTTTACAGTTGTCCTGGAATTTTTTATTTTTACTCATTGCAGTACACAGCATTAACAAAGGCAAACGTGGATACACTTCAGCTATGGTATGAGGAACTACTTACAAAACTTCGCCCAAACGCTGTCGGGTTGGTAGACGCTTTTGATATACCAGATGAGGTAAGTAGATAGGTATTGATTGAATTATAGTCTGTCTTTTTTGAAAATGGAGCAAAATGACATTTGTAGGGTTGCCAGTTTTCGTAAATATATGTATAAATAGTCATGTAATTGTTGTCGACAGTTTTATGGATAGGTCGTTGAAAGTAGGTAGAATTTTGTCAAAAATCTCTGAATTATGAATGTTACGACGTTCTAATGATTACTAATTACATTATTGCATTCTTTATTCTTATTTTAACAGATGGTTTATTAGTGTCTAAATCAATTTTTAGTCATACACATTTCAATGACCACAGACGGATTTGATTGTGTATCTTAAATTCAAATGAAAAACATTAAAATATGTCTCCTATTTATATTTTTCAAACACACATTGCTAAATGAATTTGTATGGATTTTCGAAAATTGACAATTGAAATGAACCTGGGCGCAGAAGTTGGACGAATAAAGGGTCGATGATAATTCAAATGAAATAAGTTCTGCTATTTATTGCATATGCATGACCAATATTCCATCGATGGGCGATAGAATATTTATCGACTGCAATCCTCAGCTGCCTGCAAGCGGGCAACACTTCATTTTAAGCTTGATTCACAATACACAAATTCTGGCAATATAGGGTCGTATTCCAGAAATCTACTCAATGCTCAAGTCAGGATTTGAATAGGGTTAAAGCACTCGAAATCATACTCAAGTAGCAGGCCATTATGGTCGTATTTCCAGTGCTTGTGTTTCCAGTGCAATCCTGACTAGAGCATTGAGTAGAGTTCTAGAATACGACCCATAGTGACTTTGAATTCTGGCAATATA